>NC_022030.1:46543907-46561812 GCF_000317375.1 Microtus ochrogaster
GAGGCAGATGCTAGAGACTCTCATCCTCCATGGATGAGGCAGATGCTGGAGGCGCTCATCCTCCAGGGACGAGGCAGATGCTGGAGGCACTCACTCAAAAAGACATAAAGCCAATTCAGTTGACTCTTATAGCACTAGCACGGCAGTGCTTGAAAACATGGGAAAAGATAGCTGTGTCTTAGCAGGTTTAAAAAGTCACTTTCCTTTCAAACTTAAAACTTATCGACACAAAGTGATTAAAGCACACTTTAGCTCTTCTTTCAATCCATTACATGATGAAGTGAGGAGTCACGAACTCACACCTATCTAAAAATGAAAATGAGAATTTTTTCCATCATTGCTTATTTAAATAACTTGGAGAAAAATCTGTAAAATCTTGACTTGTAAATTTGGAAGGAGAGGGACAAAAATAACTCTGATTAGCTAAAAGGTCGCCATAATGGGTGTTAAAAAGCCTCCATATTCCTTACTTTAGTTCAGAAAAATAATCATTATGTGATTTAAAAATCCTAAGACTTGCCTCTAGAAATAGAGACACAATACTTTGGAGGGTCTATATTTATTTCTAAAATAACATGAATGCAGAGTCTATTTTTAATGCTGCATTAAACTCCTGGGTTAAGATGAGCTGCCTAGAATGTAGAGAGGCTGGTGTTGTAAGGCCTGCCTTGGTTTCCCCTAATTATGAGTTAACAGGAGACCATGGCTGGCTACTTCAAGTGTATCCGTCACAGCTTTGAGCACATCAGGCAACATACTTGTGACCCTCACAAAAAGACAAGCTTAATTACTACATATTAAAAAGGCCACATTTTTAGCAGTACTTCTAGGACCGTGGGAGCGTTAATGACAGCCAAAATGCACTGGATTTAAACAGCACGGTTCTATTTTTAGCTTTAAAATCAACACTTGCACAAATATTCCCAAACCAATTAGCAGCAGCTGGAAAGTAAAGGTGTTTACATTTCGTTACCACTAGTGTTAACGACAGCAAGTCCTCACAGGCTGCAGAGAGGGGCCAGGCGCCTGGAGGGCAACCTTCTCTTCAGGGGTCATCACAGTGCCAGCACCAGGCTATCGCTATTGCGTGGTAGTTCAGCGTTTGTACAGGAGCTGATTCCATGCAGGGAAGAGTACAATATTCACTATGGAGTGCTTAAGATAGGCATCTCAACTGGGTGAGAGAGGAGAAAAGTTGGAAGTAAAGGCTACCCCGATTCTCACTGTGTTCCTGGCTGGCTGTGACTGCTCAACAGCTCCACAGTTTGGTTTCTTCTTTCAAAGATGAGTGCTATAGTGGCGTCTCTAGCAATAGACAATTCTCTATGACTTACAGCTGGAGGATACATAGCCTTGTAGCCCCCACCCCATAGATTATTTTTTTTAACAATTTGCCTATACATTTTGAACTGCAATTGAGTTATGGTTCAAACCTCCAGTGCATTTTAAGAGAAGATTTGCATTCTGAGAAGTCAGCTGCAAGTTTCTTTTGAAATCGCACACGAATTTTAGAATGAGAAGTAAGAGCAACGTTTATAGAGAAAGATTTGAAGGGGAGGCTATGTGCCTGGTGCTCATACATAAACATAATGTAAATTTTAAGATTAAAATTCTGGGCATAATTTCAGAATATTTGTTTTTACTTTTTAGAACAAAAATATCTTGCTAAAGTAAAAACAAACTGCATTTGCTATGTACACATTTGGAATTAACATGCATTTTAGGAGTCAGGAACTGTTCTTCAAATTCTACCTGATACATGTTCCTCATGCTGCAGGCAGAGCCTTGCCATGGGAGTCTCTGTAGGCTTTGTAAAATCATCCCTAAATGCTTCAGTCTTAGCAACTAAACAGGTGTGGAATTTACTACCCACACACTATTGTATTTTATTCTATCTAGAAATAAGAGAACATTTTAAATGTTAAATTATTAGTCAGCTAAGTCACACTTTTTCTCCTTTATTGTATCATGCAATCTCTAAGATGTATCAGCGCATCCAAGGCCTGGTGAAAAGGCACATTTCTGGGCCCTGCCCTAGAGTTGAGGCATCAGGTATTGGCAGAGTCTGGGAGGTTTTGTTTAAAACTTTCTGATGTTGCAAGTCACAGAAGAAAGAAAACATACAGGCGTTTTAGAACACTGCCTGGCAACAGTAGTGTGGGTCTACCTTCTGCTGGCAAAACCATAAACAATAGTAACCAACCCAAGAAAGAATGGTGCTAGCCTACATTAGACACTGATAGTCAGTTACTATAGAGTATATACTTATAGAAACAGAGGCCCAGAAAGGTAAAACTACTCTCCTTTTTTGCTTGATACAGTAACGACAAAACTGTGTTTCAGGATTCTTGAATCTCCATCCCAGGCTCTTTAAGTATGAGGGCAAGCAGTTAAAGAATGAGAGCTAGGCAAGCGTTCTCAGACTAAGTTGTTAGCTTCCGTCATTGACTCTACTACTTTTCAAAGCCTCTAAAAAAAAAAAAAAAAAAAAAAAAAATTCAGTCATGTCTTACAGACACGCTGGCTGTCTTTCAAAGACCTCAAGTTATCCCACAAGTAATTTATATACACATTCACTCCAACCCTGGGTAGCTTTCATGGCCTTCTTATTTCAGTTTTATACACGAACACATTCAAGAGCAAAAGAATCATGATTTGTCCAAGGTGAAGTCAGGGGTCAAACAAGAGTAATTAATTAACACTATTGCCTTCTATAATTTAGATTTGCAATTGAGCGCAGACATACTAGCCATACCTGTTACGATGACTTGCCTGCACTGTCAACTTGACTGGCTTTGAATCATCTGGAAGACATACCTCTGGTCATGCTTTTCAGCTGTTTCCAGAGGTGTGTCTCCTAGGTGATTCTAAATTCAACAAGTTGACAATGCAGGCTAGTCATCACAATAGGAAAGACGGTTTAGTAGTGGGATGCAGCCCTGGTCTCAGCAGAAGCAGAATTAGAGGGAGGCTCCAAAGCTGACAGATAGGGAGCAGACAGAACACCGAGCCCCCATTTCCTGGTCTGTTAAAGGGGAGACATTGCTCCAATTCATTCCTATTATAAAGTGTCTTTTCTGACTACATGATGAAACTGTGTGATGTAGCAAGGCAATCAAGCCTCAGCTGAGCAAACATACATATAAAAGTCTTTAAATAAATGTTTTCTGGATGCTTTTCTGGAGATGCTGACTCTCCCCTCCTGTGGCTATGCTTCCTTATTTTCTTACTATATTTGTGTCTGTGTAATTTTAGGAACAAATCTACAGCATGAAGAATACTTGAATGAAGGCTAAAACTCTCTGACTTTCCCATGATTCCCTCTTCTTCTATTTTTTACTCCTTTATTGACTTTCTCTCCTCTCTCACTGCTTATAATAAGCACAGTTAGAGTTCATTATTAACATTTCCCAGAAATCTAAACTACATTGAGGAGATAAATAAAATTTAAAAAGCAAAAATCCTCAAATATGCATATTATTTACATATTTTTACCTGATGAGGCTTTCCATTAGTTTAGCTATGTTTGGTTTCTGGTATTTACCTAGGTAAAGATTTATAAAGTGTCCTAAATAAATATCATTTATCAAAACAGTGCTGTGAGCTAACAGTAAGGAGAGAGAGAGAGAGAGAGAGAGAGAGAGAGAGAGAGAGAGAGAGAGCTGGATTCTTCTTTGGAAGATCTGAGTAGGTTATACTACCTGGCTCAGGCAGCAAAAGTTAAAAACACTATTGATTTCAAAGTCAGCATCTCGTCTGCTCTGTCAGTATTTCCATGGAGGTCCACACCGATGGCCAGCTCACAGCCCTTCAAATACTGACTGCTTTGTGTCCAAAGCCACAGAAATTCAGAAGCTCAGCAAGGCAACTCTTTAACGCCCTTTAATGCTAGCTCGCTCTTTCCTGCAGTCAAATAGCACTTCCCTAAGTGCCAAGCACAGAAGGAGAAAACAACATATATATTTAAATGTAAGACAAAGACAGACAGGCTTGTGTTCATCATTTCAATTTATAATTGGGTTCCTTTTCTCCTTCTGGTTTCAGCAAAATTTCTACCAGCTTCTCCAGATCATTGAATTTATAAAAATGTTTGCACCCAATGCTAAGATGAGCCAAGATAATGTTTGTTGCTGAAAGGGTAAAGATACTGAACAACAGCCATCCCCAGAGGCTCTGCCTCAGCTCCCACCTGCTTTAGCACATACCTGTACTCATGTGAAGGTGTGTGTGTGTGTGTATGTGCACAAGCACATGTGTGCACACCATAAAATACATGATCAAAGGAGTTGTAAACACTATCTTATTTTTCACTTGATCTGCCCTTTAAACTGCATTATATTTTCAAATATTTCAAGTCCAGGCACAGGCAAAATAGACAACTGGCTGAGCCTAACACCTTAGATGTAATTATCCAGGGTCTGCTAGAGCTGGAGGTATTAAAAGACTCAGAGAGGTAAGGAAAATTCACCACCAACAACACAAAACAAAACAAAACAAAACAAAACAAAACAAAACAAAATAACAGCAACAAACCATAAACCTGCAATCTAATCACATCCATTTTGTTGAGTGAAATATATTTCAGTCAAGTATGGCTCCAGTAAACGCACTTTATACATTGGGCAAAGCTACAAAATTCAAGGAGCAGTCCAAGAAAGAAGCAAGCATCACTAAAGAACTTTGCATTTGTGTCCTCTTCATCTCCACAGCCACAGACCAACTTCTCTCTTGGCCTCCCTGTGAGAGCTTCACCATGAAGATGTGCTACCCCAGCTTCCCATCTAAACATATGCTCTGTATTTGTTTCACCACCCGAAGAAAAGAACAAATGAGGAGGAGGAGGAGGAGGAAAAACAGTAACATCAAGCAGATTTGTATGCCTGTTGTCTACCAGTATATTTTCCAAAATTCTCAAATTTATGGAATCAAGTTTATATTACAAAATTCTTATTTTTGAATAATTAAATTTGTAAGACATCATAGTTCATGGATAAGGATATTCAAAGTGTATTCCTGGTGCCCACATTCTATAAGCCTTCTATCTTATTTTCATAAAGCTCAGAGTTCCCCTTTCCTGCCTCTTGCCCTTATTCCTTTCTCAGGACCCCGTGTGTCTTCCTACACAATCATTCTGCCATTCAATTTGTCATCCCAGCATTTCACTTCCTGCCCCCTCTGTTCTATGAAAGTGCCTAGTTTCAAGAATGAGCTCACTAGTATAGAAGATCTACTGAAAACCAAGAAGAACAATTTAAGGATTTTCTCAGACAACCTAAGACGTTCTTAGTAGTCTCCAGAATAGTGTCTGCTGAATGAGGGCCATCAGGAAAGGTGCAAAAACCGCAGGGAGGAAAGAAGTGGGTGGGTGGGCCAGCCTCACACCCCTTGGGATCCTACATCATGTGAGGATCCCATAACTTGAGGAGCAGATCTCTGAACTGCTGCAGAACACAAGCAGGCAGAGGAAGGGTTCGTTTTCCCCACCTAAAGCAAGCATAAATATTCAGTGGGGGAATTGAGAGCCGTCCTGTAAAAGTAGTTGTAAGCAAGACAAAAGGATACAGTGATCCTATGAAGAAATCAGTGTGCATTTGCATTTAAATAGAGATACAGGCTGGGTACTTTAACTCTTTTTCAGTTTTGTGGCAGTATTGAGGATTAGGCATTGGGCACTATGTACTCTACCATGAGCTACCACCACAGTGCCAAACTACGTTAATTCTTTCCGATGTTGATGGGCCTGCACGGACTCGCTGAAAAGATCCCAGTTCAGTTAGATGGAGCAGAAACATCAGCTCACAGAAGGTAGACCTTTCGTCTGCTGAATTCAGAACTTAGAGTGGTGCTTGGCATTGAGTCTGGCATGTAAACAGTGTAAAATTACCCCACTTCCAGTTCTCTTTAAATATAAGTAAGTATAAAGAAAATTGCTTGGAAGTTTCCTCTACACTCCTATCTAGATACAGCTATTTCATGGCTTATTTGGCAAGTGCCCTTCCATACTTCCACACCTCCCTCTGCTTGGGCCATCCTCTCTCTGAACACTGAGGAGGCTGCATCTCTATCACTAAGTGCCAACCCCTCAGCCCCACTCCAACCCTAGGAAAGCTCCGTATGGTAGTGACTTGGGAAAGGCTCTCATATGCCCACAAATCTGCCTCACGTCATTCTGAGATCCCTGAGATATAGAAGGTGCCACATTTGTCTTTATGACCCCACCACTTGGCAGTGTCCTGACGTGCAGTGAATATTCTACTCGAGAGGTGTATTTGCTTGGCAGAAAGATCTTTTTTCCTTAAAGACTCTCAGGTAACTTTCAATAGGAGAAAATATTTATGATGTGCATAGTACTAAGCAAAACTCAGTATGCAGAATATTACATGAGACTCTACAGGGAGGAACGATGACGATGTCATTGCCTTTGCATCCGAAACAGTGAGCTAGCTGGCACCATTGCCAGAGGCATCGCTGGCAAGAGAATTTAAAAAGTAAAATTGAAAGCTCGTCTTTATGGATTGAAATAACTGAAGTAAAAGAGAATGCACTGAATTGTACCTGGCTAGTTATGTTTCTTTATAGATGTATGTTCTTATATTTTATTTATTATAATGTAATTTAGAGTGACTTTCATTATTTATAAAATGTAGTTTAAAGTAATATTTAAAGCCACCTAAGTCTCCTGCCAACTGGGAAAGAAACTCATCATACTACAGCACCTGACAGGGGCTTTTGAAAGACAATGGGAACATTTGACTAGAGGTGGCCCCAGTGCCAAACCCCACTGGTACAAGGAAGCCCGTTTTGAATTTCTTTTCACCATTGCTTCTGGCTTCCAGTGTTGTCAGCTTAAGATACACAACCCTAGGCTAAGAGAAACAGCGGCAGTGCCCCCTTCTCCCTTGCTTCCCTATCATCCCTTCCACCCCCAAACAACCACCTTTCCCGGGCTCCTTGGCATCCAAAGGTCTCCAGACCCTACTTCATGGCTTTTCTCAAGAATGCTCAGAGATTCTCATACGAATTCTTTCATGGACCATCTCGTCTCTAGAGTCAAGTGTAAACCGCGTCTCTGGTGGGCCCAGCAGCAGCAGCAATGTGTAGCGGCACGCTCTTTTTCCTCAGCGCCAGCTGTAGTGGCTTCCTCCCAAGGGCCCCAGCATGGCGTTGTTCCATTCCCTTCTCATTCCCTTATCATGCCTTGTCACCTCCAGATCAGTTTTGCACCTCCGTTTTAGCCTCATGCCAGTAAGTTCCACTTCCTCAGAGAACTCACAGCTTGACCTCGAGACCTTCTTTCTCCAGGAGCCCTCTGTTTCAGAAACACAAGGTAAACTCGGTCTCAGGCCATTAAGGCATGGGTCCCCAACAACCCTTCAATGCAACACAGTGCTTCATGAACATGCACAGCTACCCAGACAGACACGTAGGGCTTCCCCAGCATTCTCGTCTCTATTACGATCCCACAGAATGAGCAGGGGCCACTTGACTGCTAACCTAAGGGCATTTCTTTGGCAGAACCATAAGAATGATAATATATATTTCACACACATCCTAGCAGAAGGACTGCAGTCTGGAAATGGTGTCCAAACGGGGCAAGCGGTAGATGTGACAAACTAGTTGCCGGAGTGGACGTGAACAGAAAATTCCACTGTCAGCTGGGGTCATATCCTGCTGGGTACATAACACCTGCCTACCTCCAAGTGTAAGTCACATCGCATGATGGCAAATCATAATATGTTCTATGCTCTTGCCCTCGGGTTTACATTCAGTATAAACTAAACTTCAAATGTCAGTTCATGTGTTTACCTATTCTTCACTACTTCATTTACTGGCTACTTTGTTTAGAGAATAGAACTTTGGCCTTTAATAGGTAAATCTTTCCCTGCACCCGGGCCCGGGCAATTGCAAGAAATATGCAGTAAAAGCATACTGTAATTAGATTCCTTAATTCACATTTTTTGAATTGCTTCTATCAGACAATGAGGATTTAATTTAAATGTCATTTCTAGATGAATCCATGTCCTCATCTAGATTTTCTAAATGGGCATCATTAGTAGGCAATTCTGTAGGTTAAGAAACTTAAGCAATGGAAAGCGAAGAGCGGAATGAAATTAGACCATGCAGAATGCCTTCAAACGAATCCTAGCTTCCCTCCCGTCAAGGCAATGCCAGCATTAAACAAACCTTTCTAAATATTTGTGTGGCTTCCAGCTTGTGAATTATGTCAGAAGGAAGCCATGTGAAAATTCCTCAGGTTATCTGGGTTTCATCAGCTTAGTTCATGGTTCATATCCAGCCCATTGTCCACAACCCCATAGAAGCTAAGTAACAAGGAGAACCCTAAGAGAAATACATACAGATCCTCATGGGAAGATCTCTGGACAAAATTAGGAGCATGGGGGTTGGGGGGAGAAATGAAGGCAAAGGAAAGGGAAGGGGAGCAGAGGAGGGGGAAGATAAGTTGAGGGAACCAGAGAGACAGGATGGGAGGACAGAAATGGAGAACAAGGGAAGAGATATCTTCATTGAGGGAGCCATTATGTGGTTAGCAAGAAAGCTTGCACTAGAGAAATTCCCAGGAATCCACAAGGATGACCCCAGCTAAGACCCTAAGCAATGGTGGAGAGGGTGCCTGAATTGGCCTTGCCCTGTAAGATTGATGACTATCTTAACTGTCATCATAGAACCTACATCTAGCAATTGATGGAAGCAGATGTAGGAAACCACATCAGAGCACTGGGCTGAGCTCCCCAAGTCCAGTCAAAGAGAGGGAGGAATAAAAATATGAGGAAAGAAGTCAAGACCATGATGGGGACACCCACTGAAACAGCTTCCCTGAGCTAATGGAAGCCTTCCAACTCCCGCCTGACAGTGAGGGAACCAGCATAGGACCAAACTAGGGCCTCTGAATGTAAGTGACATTGTATGGCTGGAATAGACTGTGGGACCACAGACAGTGAGATCAGGATTTATCCGTACTGCTTGTTCTGACTTTTTGGAACCCATTCTCTAAGGAGTGATACCTTGCTCAGTCTAGATGTAGTGTGGAGGGCCTTAGTCCTGCCTCAAAGCAATTGCTAGACTTTGTTGACTCCCCATGGGAAGCCTTACCCTCTCTGAGGAGTGGATGGGAGATGGGATGTGAGTAGAACTGGAATTGGTATATAAAATGAGAGAAGAAAGTTTTTTCCTAATAAATTTTTTTTAAAAAGTATTTTAAGTGTGTGAGTATGTATGCCTTCACACGAGCACAGCCATGATGTAGGAGAGTCTTCTGTTTGTGTTGATTTCATTGGTTAATAAAGAGACCGCCTTGGCCCATTTGATAGGCTAGCCCTCAGGTGGGTGGAGTAGACAGAACAGAATGCTGGGAAGAAGGGAAGTGAGCCAGATGCCATGCCTCTCCTCTCTGCGGCAGATGCCATGGAACCAGCCAGCAGGTCAGACATGCTGAATCTTCCCTGGTAAGCCACCATCTCATGGTGCTACACAGATTATTAGAAATGGGTTAATCAAGATGTAAGAATTAGCCAAGAAGAGGCTAGATATAATGGGCCAGGCAGTGTTTAAAAGAATACAGTTTCCGTGTTATTATTTCCAGGGCTAAGCTAGCCGTGTGGGAGCTGGGCAGGACAAAAAGCAGGCCTGCCCACTGCTCCTTCTACACAGCAACCCTCTGAGGTCAGAGGTATTGGATCCCCAGGAGTGGGAGATACAGACCGTTGCCACTTTCTGACATGGGTGCTGGGAACTGAACTCGGCTTCTTTGCTAGGGCAGGGTGTGCTCTTAACCACCAAGTCACATCTCTAGTTCCAGTGAATTCTCCCTTAAGTTTTATTGAATGGACAAGTAAATAAGCCAGCCCACACAACCCGCCATCTGAGTGTGCACCAGAACTGTTCTCACAGTCCTATCTGAGGAACACACTTTTCCTTAACTTCATGAAAATACCAAACCAAATAGAGAGTATAAGCAGTCACTTGGTTAAATGTCAGTTCACTGTAGTTTTAAGTACCTGAATATTTCCCCAAATATATTTTAATGAATGGTAAGATCAATAGCAAGAAATGACTTAAAAATTTGAAGAGAATAATTTTCAAATCAACAAGAGATCACTTACACAATGCCACACAACACACAAAATAGGTCCTCAAAGAAAAAAAATAAGGAAAATATTTCTAACCCACACTTCCTTCGATTTCATTTGACTCCAGTTGGGCTAGAGTTTCTGCCACAGCCCCATGTCCCAGTCATGGCCATGGCTAACCAGTACTGTGACCTCACAGTTTTACGGAGCCATCATGTTGCACAGAGAAGCATATGCTCCTGGCAGATGAGGGATTTTAAAGCACGCAGTGACCGAAGCTCCTCTCTTTACTTTGTATACTTTCGTTGTGGCTGAGTGTACTCGGTGGGAAGTGACTTTGTGACTTCTAAAGGCAAGCCCAGTGGATGTACATTTTAGCATTTGGCAGCAGAGGGAATCATACCAAGATGCAAGATGTGTGTGCACACAGATGCAAATGTCTGAAGGTCTGTGCCTGTGCATGTCAGAGGACAACTGCTGTTCATCGTCAGATGCCACCTACCTTGGTCTGTTGGTGCTCTGCTTTGTTTGGTTAAGGCATGGTCTCTTGCTGGCTAGGCACTCACTAAAAAAGCTACCAGGCTGGCTAGTCTGCAAGCTTTAGGGATCCACTGTCTCTGCTTCCCAGTGCATGTCATCACATCAGCGAAGTGATGCGTGTTTGTGTCCAGGCACAAGTGTTCAGCACTGACGTTAAGGAAGGTTGTAGGTTTTGCACTGCTCTGAGTGATTTGCTCTATGGTGTTAGTAGCGATTGCTAGACATCAGATTGACACAGAAAGCCGAGAGAACAGACACAAGCTACAATGGAAAGAGTGTAAGTCAGTAAATCTTTTATTGATATGATGTGATTTATTTTACTGTTTTTCCAGATTTTTGGCTTGAAAAATAATAAAATTTGAAAGTTATTTTTTAATTAGCATACATCTTTCTTCCTATGCTTTTTTTTCCCCCTGTTTTTTAGCATCATAGTTTGGACCCAGGGCCTCACACAGGCTAGACCAGCATAAAGTATTGCATGTTCTGCGTCTTTCTCTGCATGCTTACCGTTATGGCCCAAATGGTATGAAATTGGGCCATTAGCAAAATTGTAAACTGTTTTCCCATTATTTTTCAAACCAATTCAGTCAAAAAACCAGTTTATCACATTTCACTCATTATTTTACAAAGCAGTACGCCAAACTATTTACTTCCTCTGCCTTCACCTGAATAATTCAATCCTCACTGTACCCATGCATCCGGACTTCATGTCTTATCTTAATCTCAATTAAGCTCGAACCTATCACATTTTGATTTTTCAAGAGAAAGGCACTTACTGTACAACTGCAAACGCATCAGTGAGTGTCTGTCCGTCATTATCTTTTCTCTCCAACAGAGTATTAGTGAGAACTTCCAGTGAGGAGGTCTTCCTGGAAAGACTGGAGAGCAGCCCAAGGCCTACCCTTGCGATGCCACAAACTCAGTCCTCACTTCGTTTGCAGCTGAAGCTCTTTAGGACAAAAGGCTCTGAGTCATGTTCATGCGAATGCCTTTGCATAAAAATACCCCTAACTTTAGAACTGCTGTGGACTGGAATAATTAGCTTAACCCTGTTGTCTCCTCTATTTTCTGATGTCATATTTGAAGCTGCATATTCAGAAGTTTCTGTATATAAATTAGGGTCAGTATATGACACCCACGTGGAATCATAATGGAGTTGTTCTGTTTCTTTCTACTCCAGTAATCAGTGTTGCTGCAAACCTGAAAGAGTTATTTTCTGAATGTTGTTAATGGGGATGCGTGGCTTTTGAAAGGTCTAGTACAAACATTGACGAAAAAACACCCATTCCTGGTCACTATCCCATAAAAAATCACCTCCCTTCAAAGCCTTTCACTTTTTCTCTACTTTTATATAAGAGGGTATCTTAAAACATATTCCTGACTGGATTTTCTTTATTACTGAATCTAGCAATAAACGTAGGTTTTATGACATGTAGAGGCCTAGTAAAAGTTTTACCATTTTTGTCTGTAATCCTGAAGAGAGCAAGAGAAAAGAAAATTAAAGATCAAATGGCATGCTTGATGATATATATATCTAAGGTTTTATATATATATATGGGGCTAGATGCGCTATAAAAAGCCAAGTTCACGGCCCTCCAGTTTAGGGACCACTGACATAAAACGGAGAAATGAAGCAGCTAATTTATACTTTATATCTACAGGATGGACAAAGAAGGGTGACTGTTTTAACTAACAAAACATGCTTTTGTGAGTTTGTTTAAGTTGAAATTAAAGAAATGAAAAGGGAACTCAGATCTATTCCCCAAACACAGACTGTCTTCCAACTTCAGCATGGATGCATTTTTAAGCTAAGACATTTCCTTTTGTTTATATTATTAATAATTTCCTCATCAAAGGAGAATTTTAAAAACATGAGAAAAATGGAAAAAATAAAATGCTTAATTAATTTTGACAGCAACTGTATTAATATAAACTGTTAAATTCCCTTGTAAGACTGTAGGCAGTGAGGCTGGAGGAGGCCTGCCAACAATACCCATATCTAAGATCTAAATTTCAATTATCTGCTGTATTTGCAACACCAAGCTCTACAATGTGCCAAAAGGGATGGCTTAGTAGCTTTGCATGTGGTTCTGAATTGCTGCATTCTCTAATTGCACAGTATAACTCAACCCTAGTTCTTATTGGTCCTGGGTATACAGAATAGGCAAAAAAGTCATTTGTGAGCTATTCACCCAGGGAGTTTTATACCGCATTCATCCAGGGAGTGGCTCCTAAATCATTTCTTCTCTTTTATATAAATTCACCAAACTCTCTACTGTATACTGTAGGCAGACTAATTTTCCTCTTCATATTTTAGGAGTCCCCTCCCCATCCCCAATTTCACACAGAACCATGGACAAAATGGTAAGGGATAAATTACTTTAAAAGAGAAATATATGTCATAACTCAAATGTGATCCTCTTAACCACAAATATCAAGTCACAGCCAATGGCCAAGACAGGCATGGAATGAAGTCCAACGATCCAGAGCGATGTGTACTGGGTTTCTGGCCTCTCAGGTCTGACTCACTTAGGTGTGCACTTACTCCTCGTCTCTCGTGTCCTCTGGGCATCTTTTCAGAGAGGCCCCATGGGCTCATGTAAAGAGCACTCCTCAGTGAGCATATACCTGCACTATAGCGCTCTCCAAAGAGCGGTGCATCAATGCCTATTTTCTGAAGTGCATTATTTCTGTAATATTTACTGTCACCTGGGGGAAAAACAGTAGGGCATATTGAAGTCGTCACTAAAACAGCAAATTAAGTGAGATTAGAAATGCCATAATTAATTATGCTAGCTCTCCATCACATGAAGGGCCGGAATCTGCACTGAGGGATAGTATTCTGCTCAGAGCGTAATAAAGGCGGGTGACAAGAACAGCAATACGCTCCACTCCGTGTCAACAACAGCGGCCCTACAGGTTCTGAAAAGCAAGAAGACTGACTTCTCACTGCTTCCTAGCACTCGCTTTAGTTTCCTTTTCTCTGCAGTGAATATTTCCGACCATACTTTGAAGCTTACTTTATAACTTATCCTCTCATATCATGGGCCAAAATGACAATTTACATTATCTCAAAAAATTAACTTATATAAATGAGATACTAGTAGAAAAGTTCAGTTACGTTTTATTCCTAGATTGAACATGGAAAATATATTTTGCAGTATAATTCAAATGTGTATATAAATATACAAAAATATAAAGATAGTAAAACAGATTTGAGGATCAGTAATTTAAAAGGAAAATAGGAAATATTTTAAACAATGACAGCCTTAAGGAAATGGACAAGGGACTGAAAGCCAGAAGTTGGAGTTTAAAATACACACTGTCAAGAGGACGAAATGAAGGATAAATGTAGACGTTTATTTAAAACAATAAACTTGGAGCTGGGCTGCTGTAGCTCAGTGGGAGAGTATCTGCCTAGCATATACAAGGGCCTAGATTTGATCCTAAACACTACCAAAACAAAATAGTGAATTACACATAAAACAATAACACCATGGGTAGTTTATAGTGTAGTATATAATGATGCTTTGTAACAGCAAAAGCCACTTTTATCTAAAAATAATTCCACTTATGTTTAAATGAGTCTTGTTTGAATAAGTGCATTTTTTCTTTAAGAAAAACCATTTCACAGATTTTTTTCCATTGTTTAAAATGAGAGAATTAAAAGCAGAGTTTCTCAAACTATAAAAAGTAAAACCCAGCAAAAACCTTTTCCAAGAAACAAAGTGATTTGTTTTATAGTGGAAGAGTGATAGGGATTGTTCATAAAATCGTGACAGAGGTGAGAGACTCAAAGTCAAAGGCCACAAGACACACCGGCAACGTGAAGTTAAAAAAAAAGAAAAAATATTGCATAACTATATTACTATCAGATAATAATAAATAAAATATTATGAGTAAACTAAATTGCCATCAATTATATAATAGCCAATACACAGTCTAGAGATAGATAAAAATTACTGCCCACTGTGCTAACAACACAGCCTGGGGAAAGATCTAGGAGAGAGAGGCTATGATCAGGAGGAGATCAGGAAATCTATCGTCACCATGGAGATTTTAACCCACATTCTCAATAATCAGTAGCTTTTGTTGTGTAAAAAACAAGAAGTATTTGAACAGAACAACAGAAACACTTTATAGGGAGGATATAGGAACTGGCGTCTGTTATTTTCCTGTGTAATTAGAAACATATAAAGAAGAAATGAAGAGAGGAAAATATATGGAAATCTGACAACATGCTAGGAAATAAATCACGATGAATAAACACTAAGATTATACATGTTCTATGACCATAGTGTGTATATTTAAATGAGAATCAATATTGAAACTACACACATGCTGGGAAATAAGTAAAGTATGTTATCTAAATAACTCATATATGGAAGAGCAAGACGGAAATTCAGAAAGACTTTGGACTCTATGATCAAAAGCATGAAAAGATAAACTCCAATATTAAAATGAGAAGAGTAGTAGATGATAAAACCATCATGGGAGGAGAATAAGGGTTTTATAAAGAAAAGGTTATCCAGCAGAAGCCAGCTAAGAGCTAAGACACAGGAATCTCTAAGATGTGAGTCAAAGAAGCCCACCCCCCCCAACTCCCCCAAAAAATCAGGCCAAAAGAAAGAATCCAAAATCCAATATCCAGTGCTAGATCTACTACAAAAATCCAGGAAATGAAGAAGTGAGTTAGTGACCCCACAGGCTGTCCTCTGATAAGGTCAGCCGGAACACCACTGTACAGGATTTAAATTATGAAAGAAAACTTGAGAGAAGTGAGTTATAAATAAAAATACTAAAAGAATGAATAGGCAACTGAACATTTTAGACCTGACTGAAAAGAAACTTTGCAGAGATATCTGAGGAAGTTGTAATAGGGAGGGCATCAGTTGGTACTTAAAGTTTGATGATTAATTGTACGGCTTGTGATGTCTGCATTAAAGTTTGATGATTAATTGTGCGGCTTGTTATGTCCGCATGATGATTCTGCTTGAGTTCCTTTCTTCAGAAGCTACTGAGGGATTTACATGTAAATGTCATGAAGTGAGGAAGGGGTTTGCAATATTAACACATATTAAAATGAGGGAGGGTGGGTTAAGCGATGTCCTGTTCAGAGCAGAAGATTGCTCCACACTGCCTGGATGTTTCTTTCATTAATCTACTTGTCCATACACTTAAAAATTTCCATGACTAGGCAAAGCTTTACAGTTGAAAGAAGGGAAGGATGAATGGGAGGGAGGAAGGAAGAACTCAAAATTAAAGGGCAAACATTATTTCTGGGGGAAAAGATGAATATAAAAATAAGAAACCAATGAGATAGAAGATACAACCACGTTGAAACCATGATACTGACACCTGCGAAGGAGGCCAGGTCACTGAGTGCTTTATTCATATATGAGTTATTTAGATGCCACCCACATCTTGTTTGCATAGTACAGAGCTTAGCATGGTCATTTTTAGGGACTTATTTCTTTTCTGCCCCTTTCTTTTTCTTGAGATCATTTGTATGTTATGTGTGTGATATGGACATGTTGGGATGTGATATGTGTGTGTGAGTACACACATGTCTACAATCGTATGTATAAGAATGTGTACACACGGTCCACAGTGTACTGTGTATGGAGGTCAGAGGACTTTGGCTGTTAGCCTTTATCTTCCATCTTCTGAAAGAGGTTGGTTTGTTTGTTTGTTTTTCTCATCAGTGAAGATTGCTGGCCCTCAAGCTTCTGGAGATTCTCTTGCCTCCACCTTTCAGTCTTCCTATAGGAGCAGCAGGATAAGGAATGCATGCTACCACACTGGCTTCATATGGGTTCTGGGGATTTGGAATCAGGCTGTTAAACTGTCATGGCCAAGGCTTCACCCACTGGGTTATTTCCCCAGCCATAGAGCACTGTTTTATGTTGATGGGGATGCGAGTCCTCTGAAAATTAGAATATTATTTTATAGACCTGTGGGGCTTTTTTCTCCTTTCTTCATCAATGGAGATATTTTAATTTTTGGTTTAATTTACCCTATAATTATATATCTAATGGATGATTTTAATTTTTCTTAGAGTTTAATTTTTCTTGGAGTTCAAACTTTTCTTAGAACTCCAGTAAGAAATTTTCCCTTCAAGTAAATATCTCAGAATTATTTGTCTGAGGATATTTACTGTAAACTCTTCTAAATGAAATATCTAAGCTATAACTTTAAAAAAATTAAAGCAAGCAAAAAGAAAATGTATAAATAAAAGAGGAAATCAAAGTGGTAGAAAATGGATACACACTAGAGAAAAAATAAAATAAAAAGCTTAGTTTCAGAACTGCACAATTTAAGAAACAAGAGAAAAAGCCCTAAATTTCAGTTCCAGAAATAATAGAAGCAAGCGTCAGTAGAAATCCCACAGACAGTGAAGGAGAAATATTATATATGCCAATAGTATATTTGGCCACCTAAATGAAGTAGTTCAATCTCTTGAAAGACAGTAATTACCAATAATGGCCCAATAAAAAAGGAGGTACTTAATGGGTTCCATATTATACAAAGAAATTAAATTTATAATTATAAATCTTGTACATAAAGAATACTGGGCCAAGATTACTAAACCTTAAACATTTGAGAAATCAATTAAACTAAGGTTACAAAAGTTATTTCAGAAATAGAGAAAACACTCATACTCCTTTTATGAGAATACCATTCCCATGGCACCAACGTTATATACAGACATTATCTCAGAAAGAAAATCATAACCTCATGAACACAGAGCCCTCATGAACACATATACAAAAATAGAATATTAGTAAGTTAAATCTAGCCATATGTACATGGGATAATATACCTTAATCAAATGTACATAGGTCTGGAATGTAAGACTGATTTGGTCTTAGGACATCCATCATTGCTCTTTATTAGAATGATAAAGTAACAGCCATACAAACAGGCATTTGATAAAAATGAAATATAATTTCTGATTAAAACTTAGAAGGTTAGGAATAGGTGAAATCTTCTTCAATATACCAGAAGAAATTGATCTATGAGATAATTTAGCACTAACATTCCTAATGGCAAAAATCTGAATGTGCTCTATAAAGAAGGGGAAGTTTCAGGAATATCTACTCTCAACACTTGTCTTTAACATGACACATTAGGTCATCAATGTTGTCACAAAAAAAAAAAGAGGAGGGGAAAGAGGATCAGGTTTAGTAATGTGGCAGGATACAAGATCAACTCCAAAAAATCAGTCGCCCTCCTATACACAAAGGATATGGAAGCAGAGAGGGAAATCAGAGAAG
>NC_022030.1:46562684-46616734 GCF_000317375.1 Microtus ochrogaster
TAAAATGCTAATTAACCCAATTAAAAATTGGGGCACTGATCTGAACAGAGAATTTTCAACAGAAAAAGTTCAAATGGCCAAAAGACACTTAAGATCATGCAAGGCCATAAATGAGTTTTAGAAGTAAAGCCATTTCCTTTTTACAGAAATACAAGGTATGGATGGATGAATAAATGACAATGAATCCCTGTTATATGCCACAGAAAAACTTATAAGTAGACCATATATTTAAATAGAAATAAAAAAGATAAGACAAAATCTCAAAAGTAAGAAGATGATAGTCATGATTTTGGCATAGAAAGGACATTAAATAAGATACAAAATCACTAGTCATAGATAAAATGTTGATAATTTCGACTACATTAATAAAGACTATTTATCAAAAGACATTATAGAAAGTAGAAAACAGTAACAAGCCAAAGTACAAATAGACTCTACAACTCAGGATTTTGCTAAAGGGATACACAGTGTATCCAAAACTTGATGAAAGAGGAAGTAGCTTGAACAAATCCACCAGAAATATGATCAAGAGAGCTAGATAAGCATTTATATGGCCAATAAATATATGAAAACGTATTTACCCATATTAGTCAGCAAGGGTACCCAAATAAAAGCTAATTTGAGCTGGGCGGTGGTGGCGCATGCCTTTAATCCGAGCACTCAGGAGGCAGAGGCAGGCAGATCTCTGGGAGTTCGAGACCATCCTGGTCTACAAGAGCTCTAGTTCCAGGACAGGCACCAAAGCTACAGAGAAACCCTGTCTCAAAAAACAAAAAAAAAAAAAAAAAAAAAAAAAAAAGCTAAGTTGAGTCACTATATACCCACTAATGTAGTAGGAGGTGGCTTGTTTGCTTTCTGGCCACCCAGACTCCCGAAATAGTCACACAGAAACTATATTATATGCAATACTGTTTGGCCATTAGTTTAAGAATATTTCTGGCTTACTCTTATATATTAAATTAACCAAGATGCCTTATTTTATATTTTACCACAAGGTTCATGGCCAACCGGCAAGGTTCCAGATGGCAGCTCACGTCTTTCCCCTCTGGTGGCTACATGGCGTCTCTCTGCCTCTTTCTCCCAGCATTCAGTTTAGTTTTGCCCGCCTAGCTCTACTCTGCCCTACTACAGGCCTATGCAGAGTCTTTATTTATTAACCAACAAAAGAAACACATATACAGAAGTACTCCCTGCATCACACTAAGATGTTAACAATGAAGGAAACAATATCAAGCATTGCTAAATGACTCAAAATAACTAAGGATGTCCCTGAAACTGACCAGATTCACTGAATCCCTCCCTCCTCTATATAAACAGAGGAAACTGCTGAGTGTCATTCTCAGACAAATTGAGCTACTTAGAAAAGTCTCAGACTAAACTTCCTGGAAGAGCAGAGATCAACCAAGAAGCCTAGAAGAAGAAAAGACCAGCTACACTGCTTAGAAGAAATGGACCAGCCAGCCACACGGCCTGGAAAAGGTTCAGGCAAACTGAGTTCACAGGAAAGGACATCCTCCAATGTGCTTTCTGCTTCTGTGAGCTGTTATCTGGGCTGTGGTTGGCTTTAGTGATGTGGCTGTCTTTAAGCCCCTTCTCACCCATATTCTCTAATTAATCCCACTAACACTCACTGGATCACTGAGTTGGACTTTGGTACTATCTGTCATCAGTTCCCTATCTGGGGTAAGTAGACATTTGTCCATGTCTCCCCAGGAATGGTAGCACGCAGCAGATTAGCACTGATTAAACGGTAGGGAGACCAACATTTAGGTTTACTCTTAAAATCTCTATATGGGAAGTAGAAAATGATAAGATCTCCTAAGTAAATTGGGAGCATGGGAACCTTGGGGGAGAGATGAGGGGGAGATGCAGGGAGGGGAGAAGAGAAAAAATGTAGAGCTCAATAAATATCTATATAAAAAGTATCTCTGGAGTTTTAAGGAGGAACCAAGGCCAGGGATTTGTATACCTATGATGGATGAAAGGCTCTGATTTCGGCCATGCAGGCTCCCTCAGCTCACTGAGCTGAACTTACCGGCTTAAACTGTAAAATCTGAACTGGAAAACCTTAAGAATCGTAAACATACACAAATACACTACCTGTGATTTGCTAATTCAGGGAGAATTGGTAATTTCCAGAAGGACTAAGTTGCAGCTGTCACTTGGGCTCTTGGGTAAGGGTGCCCAGGCAGCTGCCAAGCCCTCAGGAGTCCCTATATTGAAGAAGCTTCACTATGGCTTGCCGCTATGTATGCTGGGAGTTTTGCATGCTCTGTCTGTAGTTTGACTCTGTTTATATGTCGTTTCAGCTGTAGAGAATTCAGATTATTGGGTCACTTATGTGGAAATTGCCTTTCCCCAGAGTAGGAAGTCTGCGGGTGGAGTGTTTGTGGTGTTATCAGACAAGAATCTCTGTGGACTGGACTCAGTGCCTTAGGGCATCAGGTGAAGCCAGTCTAGCCTTTTCTGATTTAGTCTTAGAGGTCACACAAGTTGGCTACACGTCATTGTTACATATGAATCTCTAATCCTAATCTCGATTCAAAGAGAAAGGACTACAGGTATGCTTTACAACTATCATACTCATTTATTGGATTAAAAATTGTAGACTTCATCAAAATATCACAATTATAACTTAATGAAATCATATTTACTTGGATGTTCTACCTTGGTGGAACAGGCATGTGAACTATAATCAATTCAATATTATTGGGGTGGTAGGAGGCTGGGATTTATAAGGAATAAAAGTAGTCCTTGGCTCATCTTCATAATAGAAGAAATATTCACTCCCAAAAAGCCCAGAAGAAAGTTGTGCATTTAATGAAATACTATGAAGAATGAAAATAAAAGATAAGAAATTAGGTAAAGAGAAGGTAATGAGTTAGAGCAAGGGGAGGAGACACAGGGCAATGGGTGAGTAATGAAGATAATTATGTGCCTGTATGAAAATGCTACAAATAAAGTCACTATTGTGTAGACTCCATGCTACTAAACATTAAATTCAAATGCTGCAGAGAATGATGACGTAACAGGCCGCGAGGGAACTGAAAACACTGAGTTCACAAGCACACCTATGAGGAAGAAAACTAGATTCTGATCATCCCAGATCAATTACCATCCTCCCAGCTCCTAATTAGCTTTGGTAAAACATTAAACCAAGGAAAACCGGCTTTTAATAAATAAACAACACTTCACTTTTAATTACTTATATTGTCTCACTGGAAAGTCATGTCTATGTCACACATACTAACTGATTTCTTGTATTAAAATCACAACAAAGTCATTTCTAATTATCAAGCCAAGGATCAGCAGCATGAATGTTAATGATGAAATGAGTTTAACTTTTGACAAAGGCAAACAACTACATTCTATCACCAGGGACATTAGAGTAAGTTGGCTCATGCCTTATTCCTTTATGTGTGTATCCACTCTTAACACAGACATTTGTATAACCAACTGTCTTTCATACTTTTAAATATAAAATAGGAGCCATGACAGTAATTAGAGGTTGAATATCCTTTATCTAAAATGCCTGGGAGCAGAGACATTTCTGATTTTGAAATTTCTTTTGAGATTTTTGAAATCTTATTAGTACCTACATACTGTTGTATCTTACAGATGCAACCCATGTTTAAATGTATTTATGTTCAAAATAACCTTATATACATATCTTGAAAATAATTTTTGCAACAATTCAAATTATTTTTATATAAAATAAAGTTCACAGTATGGAACTTTCTATGTGGTATCTTTCTTAGGGTTCAAAAATGTTTCAGGTTTTGTAACATTCTGGACTTTCAGATTACAGATGCTCAGTGTTTAGTAGGAATATTAGTCTTCAAGAGAGCAGTCTCCTGAATGAGTGTTTGTTAGTCCAAGGGAGCAGTCTCCTTTTTTATTTTGCTTTTCTATAATCAAAAAATACCCAACAATCCTTCCTTCATTGCTATAATATCCCAGTCATTTCTCTACTCATTCGCTATAAGATTCTGGACATGGTTTCCATTTAAAAAGATCACAGAATGTTTCATTAAGAATGAAATGTAGGAAGCAGAGGATGACTGTTCACTCCTGGCTTCTTAGGCAAGAGGAATCATTAACAGAGCTGGATAATGAACCAGCTGCCTCTTGAGCCAAGTCTGTATTCTTCAATCTAGACAGTTCCAAGATATTGAAATAGTGTCATGCAAGACGGTGCTAATAAAACATTAGCCATCTTTTATTTCTAGACCCCCATTCCTTAAAATGGGAAATAAAAAATATAGAAACTCATGGTTAAGATACATAGCTTGACGGAAAATCCAATCCAAGCCATATTCTGTTATTTGCTCTAGGAAGCCCTTGGGTTCTTAGTCCCCATTAATAAAAACACAATCGTTATAGAATATTAGTTGAAGATGTGTTACATTTGTTTATGCTGTGCAGAATTTGTTTAATGATGCAAAAATGTTCTTCATTCTTTTAAGTTGCATTTGTTTAACTCTGTGAAGTTCTATCACTTTGCCTGCCTAAAACACCTGATTGATCTAATAAAGAGTTGAGCGGCCAATAACTAGGTAGGAGAAAGGATAGGTGGGGTTGGTAGGCAGAGAAGGAATGGGGGGACATATGGGAAGGAAGAGTGGAGAAGGAGAAGGAGAGAGGATACCAGGGTCAGCCACCCAGCCACACACCAGGCCCTGGTGTAAGAAGGAAAGGTATATAGAATAGAGAAAGATGACAGGCCAGCAGCAAACGGTAGTCGGGATAATTTAAGTTACGAAAAGCTGGCTAGAAACAAGTCAAACTAAGGCTGGGAATTCATAAGGAAAAATAAGACTCCATGTGATTTATTTAGGAGCTTGGTGCCGGCTCTCCCAAAGAACACAATGCTTTCAGACACTTTCAGAAATGCCAATATTCTTCCTACCCTTCCTTCATCCTCACCTGTCAATCTAAAGCTGGGCATTTTTTTTCTTAAATTTAAAGACTGGCAGATTAGACTTATAGTAGAATCTTATTGTTATTAATGATTTGTGACCCAAAGATAATTTTGTAAAATGCTACCGTGGGCAGTTATTAAATGATACTTAAATCAAGAGTCTTACACTTAAATAGATTTGGGAACTATTAGTTCAAGTTAAATAAAATAATGCATATACTAAGTCTTCCTATATAGTCTAGGCTGGCTTCAAACTGGCAATCTTTCTGCTTCTACCTCTAAACCACTGGGGTTATTTGTTGGAGAATATCTAAAGCCCAGATTCCTAAGAAGTGTGTCAAGCAACTGAATGAGGGGTTGCAAAAAAAAAAATGGCAATTACAGAAAGGTTTGTCACTGTGCAATGAAAAGCAGAATCCAGCAACAACTACACAATGAATCTGAGCTGTTTCTGGACTAGTTGGCCTGTGTTAGACCTGTGCCACTTCAGTTCAGCCTTATTGTTGAAGACGAAACAAGCACACTTTGCTTTCCCTTGACCATGCAATATCAGCCAGCACTCCCTTAAACACCTCATCTCACATTCAGAGCTACTATCTGATAGGAAAGTCACAGCAGTTACTGCTCTTACTGATACATAACATTTTAACCACAGGAAACAAAGGATTAATCTTTCCCTACCATTTTTTCCTACCATGCATCAAATCAGAATGTTTTGAGATTATATTGTACTAGAATGTTTGATATTTAAAATTTCAACTTGAGTTATTTAACTGAATTTCATAAAATACTGTTGAGTGGATTTGTCTTGGAGTTAGACTAGAATTTCCAGCAACTTCTACAATGGCCCTAAACATACTTCTTTCATCGTGCACTATGTATTTATGTGAAATAGCATTTTCAACATAATTAGAAAATAAAGACGGCTCTAAAAAACATTCAAGATGTTCTGTGCTATGCAGTGTCACATGGCCAGTAAAGATATCATTTATTAAGTAAAATAAATGATTTTTTGCATAGTATTGCATAGTATGGAAAATTGCTGCAGTCTTTAAAAATGCCAAAATTACATTCATACTAAAGAACTATTTTAATAAATTTTATCAATAAATATGATTTTATAACTGTTTTATATACCTGTATTTATGGGGTTCTTTATTTCTTCATGGAACAGAGGCAGAGTGGAGAAGCTGAAGCAGCCTTCTCCTAAGGCACTAGAGATCGATAGTATTTGCTTTAAAAAGTCCCCAAACAAGCATCTGATCCAAAGTATGGTATTTGCATTTATAATACTAATTGAACCCATAAAGATATGGAATTCAATCTGTACTCTACTAAGGTAGGGTAATTAACATAGCAAGATAAAATTTATTAGCCAGAAGTTTTTAGAATTCTTGAAGTCAATGGCCAATTAATGGGGCTGTTCCTTGTACTGGTGACCAATACTTTTGATTAACTTCAGTTATTTTGTTAGTTGCATAAATCTAATTATACATGGTAAGACTTATCAGCTGACAATGTAGTTAAGTAGACAACTTTGTGCTAGAACTGTAGATGGGGTTATTAAAAATTTCAACTAACTTTAATTATTTATACAGTTGCTGATGATTTTTTTAAAAAAAATTAACTTCCTCAATCCTTCTTTTCTAGAACTTTGCAAGTTAGCTATAATTGGAACCATTCAAGGCCATGAAACTGTATTAGACTGAAAGTCAAAAGATAGTTCTGTCATTAGATACAGCACTTTGAAGCTGACTCTCTATGATGCTCACGAATAATTATATAATTAATTGAAATCTCTCATAAAGAAAATACCCTTACATAATTTCAGAGCTTTAAAACTTATAAGCACCTGTTCATTATCATAGAGTATTAGGTAAAGATTTATCTCTGATGGGTATCAGTTTTTATTTTTCAAATATGAAAACTGAGATATTGTTAAAATTTGATCCATAGTTTGAATAGTATAACAAAAATCTAAAATATATGTTTATGAAAAATATTTAAATTTAGATGGCTAGGTAAATGTTACAATGTTGCTTTTTTATATTGTTTTTGGCATTTTCAATGTTATATCAGGAAAGAAGCCTATTAAAAATTCTCATCTGTGTAACACAGCTGGAATTTGTATCTTTTAATTTCTTTCTTACAAAAAAATAGTATATATATATAAAAAACTGTAACCTTTCTCCCACCCCACTCCCCCAAGAGTAGGAGAGTTTAAACTTTGAAGTTTGAATTCCTTCATGCATTTGAGTACTACTTAAGAAAAGGTTCAGGATTTTCCTTCCCTTTGGGGGCTGAACTGAATATATCGAGTGGACTTTCTTTACATATGTTTTAATGATTTTTTAAATCTAGGTACATTCAGGCATCATGTTCGAACACTCACCTCTCCTGTGAAACACAGAGAGATATCTGTACGAATCTATAACCAAAGAATGAAAGTTACAAATTGTCTAAAGTTAAGGTGGAAAACAGTGCAGGATTAAAATCACTACCTTTCTCAAAAGCTCTTGAATAGTTCTTGATTGTGAAATTTCATGTAAAATTTCAATAGGGCTACTCAGAATGGTCATATATATTACGGACAATACTCCAACTAAGCCACCCCAAAGTATAAACCATTATAGTTTAACGAGTCACCCTTCAGGGGGCTGGAGAGATGGCTCAGAGGTTAAGAGCACTGGTTGCTCTTCCAGAGGCCCTGAGTTCAATTCCCAGCCACCACATGGTGGCTTACAACCATCTGTACTGAGATCTGGCGCCCTGCTCTGGTGTGCGGGCATACATCGAGGCAAAATATTGTATGCATAATAAATAAATACATCTTAAAAAAAGAGTCACCCTTCATGGCCCCTTCAAGCTAAAATGAAAATATTATTTATTAATGAGTTTCATATATAAAATGATACCCGCTGTTATCTTTGCCTTTAGGCACTAGAATAATGTTGAAAACATTCAATGAGCCCAGAACACTTAACAATTATCAAAGCAGTCAGCATCACATAAATCACAATTATTCTCATACAATGCATCAAAAATGCAATTTAAACTGATAATGTATCGTTTAATTATATTTTGATGTAGAGCAACATTTGTCTAAATGACCTAGGAAAACATATCGCTTTGGAAGACTATTATTCTTAGGGATGGAAGTGGAAAGCCCTCTGTGCATGTGCGTGTGTGTGTGTGTGTGTGTGTGTGTGTGTGCATGGACATGTGTGTGTGCTAACTGTGCCGAGGCATGTGCACCAGGTCATGCATAGCTTTAAAATAGAACTTTGGTGACTAGTTTTTTTTTTCCAACTCAAGTTGTCAGGCTTGCAAGGCAAGTGATCTTGCTGGTGCAAGAGCCACTGAATTTTAATGAACCTCTTTGACTAATCAGATACCAATTACTAGGAATTCACTTGAGTGGCATACCATCCCAGGAATGATTCAGAGGAGGAAAGTATTAAGTTAGCACCAGTTCCTATGAAGCCAAGCGGCCCTTCTTCCTGAATGGGACACACAGCAGAGGCATAGTCTAGCACATCTTAAATAGAGAAGCCATCGCAGGGCGGTGGTGGCGCACGCCTTTAATCCCAGCACTTGGGAAGCAGAGGCAGGTGGATCTCTGTGAGTTCGAGACCAGCCTGGATCAGAGCTAGTTCCAGGACAGGCTCCAAAGCCACAGAGAAACCCTGTCTCGAAAATCCAAAAAAAATAAAAAAAATAAAAAAAAAATAGAGAAGCCATCAGTGAGTTCTGCATTCACATCTTCCACACAGACTTAGACAATAACCACACATATTAGCAGCTTTAAAGAGTACAGATACTTGAGAAACTCTTGAGATATGTGTTTATATAACATATGCAATTCTTAGCTGAAAAGTCAGGACTAAATGTTCTTTAAGAAACTTGTTTTATCCATGTGTTGATTTAATTTGCGTATTTATACAATTATATTTTTCACGATAAAGTCCTCAATGAAGAATGTTTTGATACAAATATTCTGAATGCAGCTTGGAAATCAGACACCCCATGTATCTTAAGGTCACCCAGGAGAAAAAAAAAAACAAAAGAAGCTGCATTCAAGTAAGAAAGAATGCATACTTTAAGACAAACATCCTAAACTGTCCACAGAGATCAGCCAAGCATTCAATTCCATTATAGTACTGAAATGCATTTTCCACAGACCTTGTTAAAATGAAGAGGAATGGCAGTAGGTCTCATGGCTTACATGTATGTAAGATTGAGGACTGTCTCCTAAAACTTTAACTCATTGTTTATAGAGAATAAAACTCAAAGAGCATCATGGATAACTGTTTAAATTCCCTTTTTGGAGGTGGTCCAGATTCTCTATTCAATGTATCTCTTTAATAATAGTCACAGATGGTACCCATGTGCTTAGAGTTCTTTAATGATTTCCTGCTCTAATACTTGGTGTGAATTAAACAAAATATGGACAAATTTTGCCCTTTTAGGAAAAGGGGGAAAAAGCAACAAAGAAACCTAATCAGGTCTAAAAACTAGCTTATCCTAGTTTTGACAAAGAAAGCAAAAAGAGTCTGAGGAAGATAAACTAATTTCTACCCGTTTCTGCCTACCGCATATACACTAACTCAATTTAGATTGATTTGATAATGTCTACAGACTTACTACGACCAAGACACATGGTTACTCTCGACATTTGGATGACTTCTTTTCTTCCCGAAATAGCATGAGATGAAAGGTTGTATAAGTTCCCTTCAATTTTAGTTTAGCCCTATCTTGATTTCTTCCTTTAAAGCAAATAAGACAAGATTTTTGGTATCTTTTCATAGTTAAGCATGGTGGGACATCACCAGAACCAATCTTGTTCATAAAGAATAACACAGATTTAAGCAAAAGGATGGTGGTGTTTTAAGATAACATGTTGTGATTTGTTGGAAAACTGTGTACACTGGAAGGGAATGAAAGAGTAGCTTATTTTATACTTGTTTTTTAAATGGCTCACTTATATTTATAAAATTACTGTTTATTCAGCCCTGGGGCTACAGAGAGAAAGAAGAACAACAATGGCGAGACGCCCCATAATCCTTATTCTCCCTTACCTTTATTATTGTTGATACTATTTGCATTCAAGTCAGGGACAGAGTTGAAGATAGTTTTAAAAATATATCTGAAAATTTTAAAAAGAACTTGGGAAAATCATTGCTCTCTCTGAGGCTGATTTCTGTCAGTACTGTACAATATACACTAAGAGTATATCTGTCAATTCTATACAATATACACTAAGCATATATCTGTCAATACTATACAATATACACTTAGCGTATATCTGAAAATCACTGCTCCTCTCTGAGGCTGATTTCTGTCAGTACTGTACAATATACACTAAGCATAAATCTTGATGCTACTTTTCAAAAGCGCATCTTATTACTGTCACCAAACAGAAGCTAAATTTAACAATGTGGTCAAAGCAAGTGACATGGACTACTTTTAAAATACTAATACAACTAAAAGATGCTATTTTCTTTCTTACTATGTCCATTCTTTCCATGCACAGCACAGCTCCAGGTACTGGCCTGACTCTGGGGTGGTGAAGGAATGAAGAAAAGATAAATGGACACTAGGAGCTGGGACCCAGCGCAGAGTGGGCCCTCGTATGGAGAAGCTGCAGCACCCTAAGAGCTCAATACATTATTATATTATATTATATTATATTATATTATATTATATTATATTATATTATATTATATTATATTATATTATATTATATTCAGGGATGTGGAGTTACTGAATACAGCAAACAAGGAGACAGGATTATTGTATATACAGCCGTACAAGGAGGAGGTTGAGCTAAACTTGGTAGAGGCAGTCTCTGCATGGGAGAAGTCTTTAGGCCATAAACATTCAGGGGTAAAAAACTACTGTGGGCATTTTCTGTACACAATGTCAGCTTTGAACTCAGACCCAAAGAAGGCTTTGTCACCCCTCTGAGCTCCACCCAGGGCTTTGGCAGTCTCATGAGCTGAAGTACTGCGGTCCTTGACATGTCATGTCAGTGTCAATATCCATGTACTCAGACTTGATTCACTCCCTACAAATTCTCCTACTGAGTTTTATAAAATATGGCATAATATTTAAACATTAAACAATCTTAATTAAATTATATTATGATTAGGAATCTCTCGACATGAAGTAAAAGTTGATTTTTCTTATACATTATCAGTATCATGAATTATTTAATGATTTTTTGATTTTTAAATCAAAAAATACACTGGATAATAGTGTAAGTATTCTTTTAATGTAGAGTTCTTATATTATTTTATATAATGTGTTATTAGGGTCAGAAATGTACTTTTAAGCTATATATTTTTTCATAACAAGATTAAGTAAAAGTACAAAATTAATTAATCAAGACACAGTTTACATTTAAAATAAATACAGATAAAAATATGGATGGTTTAAATAATTAAAAACATTTTTCATTACATTAATAATCACGGTGCTTATTCTCTAATAGAGAATAAACTCATGGCTTACTTCTT
Source organism: Microtus ochrogaster (assembly GCF_000317375.1). NCBI lineage: Eukaryota > Metazoa > Chordata > Mammalia > Rodentia > Cricetidae > Microtus > Microtus ochrogaster. The sequence goes on from NC_022030.1 coordinate 46,574,124, forward strand.
TTATTTGAAGAAATTATATATATTTTCTGCAAATTGGTAGCAATATGTCTGTCTAAATGGAGGTGAAAATAAACTATAAAATGAGGAAACACTAAAGCCAAGCTTGGCTGAGCAATGGGATAAACATTACAGCAGTCTTAAAAACCACACAAGCAGCTCATGGAACTCAAGTTGGACTCAGAGAAGTGGGAGAGAAGCTCCTATGAAGGTCTGGAAAGACCACCATGAGAAGACAGAGGAAGTGGCCATGAATCACACTGTACTCAGACTATCAGGTAAAATTAGATCTCAAGTGCCAAAGAAAACACACTGAAAAGAAAAAGCATCTAGAGTAGGAGAAGCCACATCTCCCCTGCCAAAGGGCAGAAATGAGGATGCTGTCAACAAAAGGTGTCCCAGATATGGAAACAAATACATCAAAGCTTTAGAGGACAATGGATGCCATGTAGAATGCTATGCGAAATGAGGCTGTTGTCTAGGCATGAGGGAAAATGCAAGGCATCTTCAGATACTCAAACATTTTATGTAATATATACTTCCATAGAAATAATTACGAGTATAATTCCCATGGAGGAAAGTAAGTTTATATAAAGTGACATAAACACAAAAATCGTTTAAACTAATTGCTGAGCATAATTAAACAACAGCTTAAAATGTTAATGACCAGACATTTTCTGACATTGACAAAAAGTTAAAACTTAAACTAGAGACAAGTGTGAAAGATCTAACAAGTAAATAAAATGTTACATGCTGATAGTCATGTTTTATGGATAACAAAACTTTATTTAAAAATTTGTAAGAACACACACACACACACACACACACACACACACACACACACATATATATATATTGACCACAATACTGCTATGGTAGATATTCTGTTGCTAGTGGCAACACTGGTGCTGCTATTTCAAAACTATAAAAATTGCAGAATAAATCAAATAAGTAATCATGATAAAGTTAATAGCAATCAAGACTTTCAGGGTTGAAGTAAGGCAATTAGAAAATCAAAGAAATTTAATTCTGAACACTGAGGCTGAATTACAGATATTGATTTGAACTCAGATTCCGAATACATATATGCATGTGTTTTCTGTGTTTAGTGAGGAATGATGAATAAGTGAAGCATTCAATGGAGAAGGCACACATGCAATCCTCAGTTTCAGTCTCTGGTAGCAGTTTTCTGCAACATTAGAAGACAGATACCATGTTTACAGAAAGAAGGCTATGAAGTAACCCAGTGATATCTTTCTAGTCCAGAAAGCAAGGGGCGCTGGTCAAACTAACATCAAGAACTCAGACAAGAGAGGATTCTTCCACTCAGCAAATCCCAGGCGTGCAGAAAGAACCAAAGACAGGTCAGCATTTCACAGAGCAGTTTATTAGCTTTGAAAATTATCCATGTAAATGTGTGTGTGTGTGTGAGAGAGAGAGAGAGAGAGACAGAGAGAGAGACAGAGAGAGACAGAGAGAGACAGAGACAGAGACAGAGACAGACAGAGAGAGAGAGAGACAGAGAGAGAGACAGAGAGAGACAGAGAGAATATTAAGCTTTCCCTACACATTATTTGTATATCATGTATCAAAATATATATGTATCCCATTATAGAATATTATGGAATGTTCTATCTTGTAAAAGAATATAAACAAATATGAAAGAAAGCAAATGACCAGTTTTTGTTAGCATTGTATATAATTAGACATGATGTCAAAATTAGCCTACATCTTGCTTTTCTGTGATTCCAAGTAGAACAAATTCATGTTTATGACGGAGGGATGATCTCATCACCACCTTGACCATTAATCAAATTCAGGTCACTTAATATTTAAAAAATTAAACAGATACTAAATATTTTCTGGTCTGATACATAAGAACTAGATGTCCCCTATGATGTAATCACGATAAAAATGCTAAGTTTAATCAAGCCTTCGGATACAACTCCAAGTTAGCTGGATAAACAAAGGCTAGAAATGCATCGGAATGACTCCACAAATGAGCAATTAAATCCATGAAGACCATTGGCTTAAGTGCTGCAAGATCACAGAAGTATAAAAGGCAGAGCCACTAGATGCAATGCCTAAGCTTGGTGCCAGCACCCACTTAAACCAAGAGTGAGGAGGCAACTCGATTAAATATTAGATGATTAAATGTATTGTTAGCTTTACTGGGTGGAATAATGTCATATTTATAACATAAGTAAAGATTTCAACTGTTTGTGGCCCATGCTTAAGTTCTGAAAGGGTGGATTTCAATGTCTACATTGCATTTATCTTTTGTGGCTACCAGTAACTGACATCAACCCAGAGATGACTTCCCTATTTCACAGGGGATAAGTTAATGACCAGGATCCAGAGTGATTCAATGCATGGGCAGGTAGGGGGAAGGCATCTCCAGCTTCCTTGATCTGTCCAATGACGCCAAGGAAGTTGGCTAAGGGATGGGTGTGCTCTGCTGCACGTGTGCTGTGCATTTGTGTCATGGTGAGTGTGAGAGTCATTGTGTCAGTGAGGGATCAGCAAGAGGCTGTGAGACAGGCAGTGCAGAGTCTATCGAGATGCTTTGGTGCTGGGGTACTCTGCAAAGGCAGTCTTTCTTGCATTCATATTTCTTGAGGTCTGCAGGAATTTGGAATGCCTGCTGCTGATGCTGGAAAGTCACTTGTTCCTTTTGAGGCTGAGTTCAAGTGCAGCCCCTCCCTCTTAGAGTGAGAGCTCTGGTTTTAATGAGCAATTTTTCTAGAAGCTGTCCATTTAGACAACACATATTAGAAATAATCGGGCATGTATATAATAATGTCTATTAAATGCCATTTAAAATATTTAATGCATTTTGTTTATTAAATCTTATTCCTGCTTTCTTAGCAGGTAAATATCCAGGTGTCTATTAGATAGAAATCCTGAGATAAGAAAGAAACTTCAAAGTGGCTCTGTATAAGAAGTTAGAAGATGGTCAAAAGAACAAAACACCTCATTATGGTGCTTTGTAAGAAAATGGCCCCCAATGGGAGTGGCACTATTATGAGGTGTGGCCTTGTTAGAGGAAGTGTGTCACTCTGGGGGTGGACTTAGAGGTCTCTTTTGCTCAAGCTTCCCTTAGTGTGACAGTCAGTGCACTTCCTGTTGCCTGCAAGGTGTAGGACTCTCAGCTTCTCTAGCACCATGTCTGCCAGCATGCTGCCACGCTTCGTGACATGAAAATAATAGACAGAATCTCTGAACATAAGTGAACCCCTCCTTAAAAGAGTTGCTGTGGTCATGGTGTTTCTTCACAGCAATAGCTCTGAACTAAGACACTCATGTTTTCTCTATTTAGAAAAGGAAGTAAACATAAAAGTTAATAAGCTACAAAAGTAAGAAAGAAGGGTACCAGCAAAATGCAGTGGTAAAAGGATATTTACCTGCTAAGAAAGCAGGAATAAGATTTAATAAACAAGATGCATTAAATATTTTAAATGGCATTACAGTGATTGATTAATCAATCCAAAATCCACAGTGAAATAAAAAGCCTATAAACACAGGAAAAAACTTTAACTAAAAACGTTAACATAAAAATAACATTGGAGAATACTATGACTTATGGCAGAAATCATTTCTTCAAATACATAAAGCATGATAAAATAGATGCTCACAATTTAAAATCCTATCTATAATAAAAAGTGAGGGATAAAAGACAAGAACAGATAGGCATAGACCGTAAGAGTAACAACAGATATATCAAGAATTCAAAATAGGCCAAGAAAACACAACAGTAAAGCAAGACAACCTTTTAACCAACCTCCCTCCCTCTTTCCCTCCCTCCTTCCCCTTCCCTCCCTTTCTCTCTTTCTTTCTCTCCCTCCCTCCCTCTCTTTCTCTTCCTTCCTTCCTTCCTTCCTTCCTTCCTTCCTTCCTTCCTTCCTTCCTTCCTTCCTTCCTTCCTTCCTTCCTTTTATTTCTTTCTCTGTCTTTTCCCATTTGGATGTCTGAGCTCATCCTGTAGCCAAGGCTGACTTCCAATTCACAAATCCTCCTGCTTCAGTGCCTGGAATATCAGTACTGGAACTACTGTGTGTTGTGGTTGTGTGTTGCTTTCTCTTGAGACCCCTTTATTTCTCCTCATGTTAGAAGTCTGGGTTTGTAAACTATACTTCAGTTTTAACACTTTTCCTGTATTTTTGCCACTTGGAAGAGATAATGAGCTAAGGCTGCTAGTGCAAGTCTGGCAGCTCAGCACTCTGCAGACTGAGGATTCAAGGTCTGCCCAGAAAACCTGGGGAGACCTTGCCTCAGAATAAACATATAGAGAGAAGGCTAAGTAAAGTTCAGGGGTACATCACTTTCCTAGCATGTGGAATGCCCTAGGTTCAATCCCCATACCATGCATAGATACTCAAAGAGAGACAATAAAACAAAAATAAGTTCAGGTGGTGGTGGCTCATGCCTTTAATCCTGGCACTAGGGATAAAGAGGCAGGCAAATCTCCATGAGTTCAAAGCTAGCCTGATCTACAGAGCTAGTTCTAGTACAGCCAAGGCTACAGAAAGAAACCCTGTTTAGAGAAAAAAAAAAGAAACAAATGAAAAACTGAAAATAACTTTTATAAATGAGATGATTTGGAACTAGAAGGAAGACTTAAAAATGAAAAGGTAGGCAGAGATGTGCATACTCGATATGCTGGACCCATTGGTAATGCTGACAGTTAGCACATGAACACTCATCCTGGTCACAGCTTCCCTATCTCCCAGATGCAGAAATGCTGCCTGGTAATTAAATACCTCCTCCAAGGTCATGCACTCCAGTTTCTCAGCTCAGATGGGAAGGTGGTTTTCTCATGTGTGAACCTCCTGTACACGGTGCTGCCATGGAACACACTGTAGTGACTCAAAGAGAAACATCGAGTGTTAGCTGTAGTTGAGAGCTTCATGCTTCAGGAACTCCTCAATCAGAACAGCCTTTTAGGAGAGTTGGATATTTCAGGGTTTCTCGGAAAAACCAAGTACATTGACACCTGTACCAGAAAACTTTTTTCTTTGTGCTTGATATTAACCACACTACTCAATGGTGGGGCTCCGGCCAGACAGGGAAATGCTGAAAGGGCTGCTTGTTCTGATGAGCACAATCAGGTTAAGATTAGTGCCCCTGCTGAGTGCAAGCAGCCGGACATGCATAGAATCTGCATCCCAGGTAGGGGCACTTCATCCATGCCTGCAGTTGGACAGTGTCAGTTACTTAAGAGATAAACTCCAAAGTCGAGGCGGTGTGTGTCAGACGACACTGCCTCTGTGGCCGGAGAGGAAGTCGGTTTGCTTCCTTTGCTGCTCTTGTAGAGAGTTCATCAGCCACACAATGTGGCTGATGATGAATATGATTTATTGAATGGGAACAAATAAAGATACATGCCCGTGGTTTAAGTCATACATCATGTCAAGACTTCGTTAATGTTGGGGAAGTTATCATACTGATACAAAAAATCAGTGTTTCATCGCTTTCATTTTAAACACAATTTTCACGTCATTGTTGTATCTCTCTATTTGGAGGGGTTGGATTTGCTGTTTGATTTCTACACCTGTGCAATTTCACACACAATGATACTGATAACTTGTTTTTCACAATTCCAGGGATATTTATTAATTTGTCTTTTCACTCTCTGTACAGCATTTTTTAATGTATACATGAAGATGCTATTTGCGGGGTTATAGATGCACCCAAAGGGAAGTAACTGAGCCTGCCCTGTTTCCAAGCAGCTTGTTCACAGTTGGGCTCAGCCATCTTTATAGCTTGATTTGGCACCATGCTCTCAGGTCTTGGAAATTTCCCACAAGGAGATCTTGTTTCAAGATGCAGGATTTTTTGGACCTGCTTCCTAAAGAGTGTGATTCAACAGACTTGGCCATAACAGAGACTTGTGTTCTCTTAGTTCCTTTTGCCTTCCAGGCAGGGTTCTTTCTTTGACAAGCAGTAACTTCTCAGTTCTACTCTGTCCAGAAAGACATAATTATGTCCAAAATCCTTGTGGCCAAGAATTTACTCTCTGATTCACCATGCTCATCAAATGCAGCTATGTCTTACCTTATAGCTTCCTTCACCTGCCCATCACCAAATTCTTCCCTGAACTTGCAGCGTTCATTCACTGCCGTTGCTGACTATTCACGTTCGACTCTGGTTCTGGGTACTTGTGTATGAGGACGGTTCTCCAGTCTTAGTCTGGAAACTACAGATCTTCTACCTGCATCGTATGTCAGGTGTCTGTAGATTAATTTCTTTGCTTCTCTTCAATTAGGATATGGGGCTTTTACTTTGGTACCGATGCCTCAGCTCATACTTTTAGTATTTTTAATTTCATCTGTTCTTGTTGGACAATCGATTTAAAAATTATCATTATAAATAAAAAAGTATCTGTTTGGTAATTCAATATACATAACACAGTAAATCAATTGTGTCTATCACAAAGGATTCAATCATATGACAAAAGGACACAGTGTGACTTTCCAATCTGTCATTGAGCTATTGGTGACAAACCAGGAAAGGATGGAAGCAGAGGACCCTGGATGAAGTTAACTGTCCTTGCTAGTTTATAGAAAACAGTTTATATAATGATATAATGAATGTTTATGATCCCAGATTTAAATTATTTTCATATTCCTATGTTAATTATGATACTCTGGTACAAAGGCTCAAACACTGGTTTATCTAACCTGTAACACGAATAATAAAAACCCAGAGACAGAAATTGGGGTTAAACCCAAACAAAAAACAGAAAAGCAAAGCAGTCAAGTCACTAGAGAACTCTTGATCATGGTGGTAAGTTTGATAATTATTATTCTCAATACCCACTGAGAATTAAAACAAATTATGGACTTGCAGGTCAATAGAAAACATTGATTACAAGCAAAAACAAACTTTTACTGCTACTGCCAAGCAACTCCCCCACTGCACACCCACAGATTCCGAGTGAACAAAGCCGACAAGGACTTGGAAAGGTAGAGTTTGGATGAGGAATAAGAAAAAGCCGTTCGAAAGCCAAGACTGTTTTGTAATACAGATAATGAATATAAGTTAATAAATTTCATGCTGGAATTCTTGAAGTATATTCTTACAACTTAAGCATGAATCATAGAAGTTATGAGAATCTTCAAAAATTCATTCAGCTATTGTCAGTTGTTATTCACTTGTTTGTTTGTTTATTTGTTTTGATTTTTCGAGGCAGTGTTCTTTGGGTAACAGTCCTGAGTGTCCTGGAACTCACTTTGTAGACCGGACTGGCCTCAAACTCACTGACATCCACCTGCCTCTGCCTCCCAAGTGCTGGGATTAACGGTGTGCGCCACCGCTCTCCAGTCAGTTCTTACTTATTAAATACTTGCCACACACTAAGAGTTGGGTGACAGAGGTGATAAATGCTCTCTCTAGCATCAGTACACATCCCTGCAGAGAACGGGGAGGGCACACAGACACACGCAAAGAAATGCTATCACTGGTCTTGACTGGCCACTCCCACTGAAATGGACCTGATAGTAGGAAGTACAAATGAAATAGTTGGCTTCGTCTGAGAGCACAGCAGATCCTGCCTGGAACAAGGGGCTAACACTGCTTTCTGTCTTGGGACTGACCTCTGATACTTGGTGCCCTTTCAATCCGAATTCCCCTAGCGATGTATTTCCTTATGTTTTCACAACTTTAAATGTCTTCCTCAGAAGGAACACGCTTGTAATTGTGGGTTTCAAAGGATTAAAAGGAGAAAGTACCTCAGCCTAGTCTTTGCAGAGCAAAGGGTTGCTGTGACAGAGACAAACACAGAAGGCTACTCTAGTTGAAGTAGGTGGCCCAGCCAGGGGAATACAGAAGGACAGAGGACTTCAGGAAAGCTGTGGGATTTGTTAGACAGTGGGTTAGGACCCTAAGAAATCACTCTACTGCTAAACAATACTTCGGTTACATTTCCTTTTAGGGTTTCTATGGAAAATGTTTACAAGGAAGAGAATCATTTTACTTCAAGAAAGAAAAGTCAGCTGGATTCACCCATGCAGCTCCAGTATAGCCATAAGGCCTGGCCTTCACTGCCAAATGACTGGAGCTTGGAGAGGTCTCTATAAACAAAGATACTCTACACACATTTAATATTGACTCTGCATTTAATAATTTTTCTAGGCATGTACTATTTATTCCTTGCTTGAAGCAAAACCAAACCGATTACGTTCTGCTTTAAGAGAGTCTAATTCCCTTCACTCTCTATCTTACCCTAGAACCCTCACCTCCTCCATGTAGTCACATCTTCAACACACTCATGCCACGCGTCCTAACAGTCTTAAAAGTAAGACTTCATTTGTTTCCTAAGCCAACCCTCTGATAAAACTGCAATTATTACTTGCAGTTTGCAGAGAAAATTGAAACAAATCAAGGGGAATGAAAGAGGAAGATCAGTCTGCTGGGAGCTCTGGGACTCCATTAGCATGGGGCCTCACACCGAGCACACCAGCCCTTAACTCCTCTCTGTACATCAGCTCTGTCGTCCGGTATCGTAGAAAGCAACAATCTATGTAACAAGGGTTCATTTGAGTTTGGAGAATCAATCTCCACGCTGAATCTCAAAGCCATTGTTTACTATAACTGTATCCCATCTACTTCGTCTAATGGCTTTGTTTTCTTTTTCTTTTTTTCTGCCTCTGGGCTGGTACCCTGTTTGCAGGAAAGCCCTTTCTCTGTGTGTAGAATGCATGAGCAATAACCTGAGAGAGAAAAGCCAGTAATGATGCTGGGTGCACAGCTTCATGTGGCTAAGTTCCAACTGCAAATGTCCCTCATGGCTTCCCATTCACAATACTTCTCAGCTCAGAAGGATGCTTTTTCCATTTCTTGACTCAAACCAGACATGTGTTCTCCCTCTATACATGACCCTGGTGAAGCTGCCATTATCACTGGATTTCTTAATCCGAGATTCATATTCACTATGCTATTTAAGAAGCTAAAAATAAAAGCTGTGGCTAGCTCTAGTTTTTGTAGGCATGCATATTAATTTAAATAATTTCCCTTTAATTATATTTAACACACATTAGAAATTTAGTAATTATAAAAGACCTTTAATTATCAACATTCATTATTATCACTATTATTAACATATATTAAACACCCACAGTCTGTTAAATGCTGCACTCAAGATAAAAGGCATTAACCTCAAAATTCCACTGTGACCAAGATGGAAGACAATCTTCTCCTTCCAGATAGGGTATAAAATTATACTGGCTTAGCCTGACAACGAGCCAGTGAATGAGTCAGGATTAAACCTACTTGTCGTAACCACCAGACAATTCCATAAACAAAGAACAGCTATAAAACCGTGGAGCGGTAAGCACATCTGAGTCTCCTTTCCTTAAATGTGTGTAACGTCAGTATCACATGTTTCTGTAGCGGTTAGAACTTCTCAGGGGTATCCGAACTGTGTAAACAGTTAAGTCATCCGAGACGAGCTGTCCAATACAAGCTCTGGCCTCGGTTAGAGCAATACCATTTTGGGTAGAAAAATGAAGTGTAACTATAGAATAATGAAAATAAAGTTGTTGTTGTTTTTTTTTTTTTAAATGGCAAATAACTGGTTTTGGAGGCAGCTTTGAACGAGGATTTCCCAAAGCATTCGAACAATGGCTGTATTTTAAGGAGGAAAATGGTACTTCTAAGGTGATATCTGTTTTTAGTGAGAGAATGTAAAGCCTGTAGCTCAGATGAAGGCAATCTAAAGGTAAATCCTACTGTTGCTAGTTGTTGGTGATGTTACTCAAGGCAGATGAGTTAACTTGTCTCTGCCCAGATGCTTCGCCTGTAAAACCAAGGCATTAAAAACTGAACTTCTATGGAGTAGAATAGTATACTGGGAAATACAGAAGCTCCCTAACTTAAGAAAGTTCAACTTAGATTTTTAAAGAACAATTTGGCTTTGTGAAAGAGAAAAGCACTTGACAGTAGCCTTGAACTTGATTCCTAGTGGCACATGCCATAGTTATTTCCTGGGCAGGGTGGCAAGCTCTGGCTCTGTCAATTACAGACACTCTCTGTTTCACTGTGTTGTAAATGTTTTGTGGGATTACAGTCATCCAATCAAATATATCGAATATTCAACAGTTTGTTATTGAATTAACCTTATATAACCTCAAAAGTGGGCTAATATATTTCTTTGAGCATGTTTAAGATAGACTGGATTAAACTATCAAGTTCTGAAGTTCAGTGTATTAGGTATATTTTCCCTGCCAATATCTTCAATTCATCATAGCTAACTGACTTGTATTACCATGGTATATCAAGGAGTACCTGTATATAATAGTTTCAACAATTGGTATGAACTTAAAATTGAGTAGCAAATCCCTTCCATCCCCTAAGACCTGCAAATGGCAATATATGGCCACTTGTTGGCAGAAATAGAAGGCAAGTCAATGCAACGAATGTGGAATTAAACAGTTTCATCCTCAAACCTTCACTCCTTCTGCAATTCTTTTCTAAGCACCACTGTTCTTTAGCTACAGGGTTATGTTCTCAATATGTAAGAAACGTACAAGAGGGAGCTCGGCATAGTGAGGAAGATTCCCAGAGGAAAGAAAGAACAAGACAAGTACCTTAGACTGAAGACAATCAAGACAGACAGAGAGTGGGCGAAAACTACTGCTTCACTATTATGAAGTAAATTTAGAAACATTCACGGTGAGAAAAAGGATATCAATATTGGTCATTCAGCCCATAGTTGAGGAAAGACACAGAGAAAGAACTGTATATAGAAAATAGAGGCAACACAATGGGGTCCTCATGTCCTTTTGCTGGTGTTCATGCTCAGAGTAAAGCAAAGACACAGAGAAATAAATGTATATGGAAAATAGAGGGAGACACAATGCTATCCTCATGTCCTTTCGCTGGTGTTAATGCTTAGTAGAAAACCTGAGCTCAGACTACAAAATGCTACATCAAAAGGTAAACTTTTGCATAGAAAGTCAAGTAATCTTCAAGAAGGCTGCCAAGTTCCTTCAGTGTGGGGATTTGTAATTGATAGCAATTGACATACACTAATTCTATATGGGGTTGCACATGATGTTGATACATGTATGTATAAATAGTACAATAATCAGGCCAGAGCAGGCAGGTTTTCTCAAGCATTTATTTTTTTGTTTATAGTGTGACACTCAAAATATGTGACATTCTTCCAGATTTTTGGACATATTTAAGAAATGACCATTATCCATAGTCATCCCTTTATGCAAAAAAACATTGAAACTCCAAACTCCGATGTAACTACAACTACCCTTTGACCAACATTTCCTCAGCTCTGCCTCCCTCTATCCCTCTGCCCCAGCATTTGTTGCCTACCACTCTCCACTATTTTAGACTGCTGACACTAGTCAGTTCAGATAGTACTTGGCTTCTTTCACTTAATGACTTGACTCTTACCTAGGTTGTTACCAAGGAGAGGATTTCATCCTTTTGTACTTGGTTAGCTTTTCATTGCACAAGGACATCAGCAGTTCTTTGTCTATTCATTTAATGGAAATTTAGGATACTGTCTTTGGCAACACTGGGAATTAAACCAGGGATACTATATATGCCAGGCTAGTGTGCCACCAATTACCTATACCACTAGAGCACATCACTCTGTCATCATCTGTCTGTCTGTGCATCAGTACTGAAGAGTGAACCTAGGGCCTTATGCATGCTAGGCAAACGTTGACCCACTAAGCTGTATCCTCAGCCTGGTGCTGGTCTCACTCTGTAGCTTTGGTAGGGCTTGAAATTGTGATCACCCTGCCTTAGCTACCAGGGCAGCTGGGTTTAGGGCCACAGTCTGGCTAACTTAGGTTGTTCTGTTTCTGAGCTCCTGGGAAACATGGGAATGTATATGACTCATAACATACTACTTTTACTTCCTTTGGATATTTTTGGTTCATCTAATAGCTTAGTTTTAATTTCTAAAGAAACCTCCATAATGCTTTTCCATAATAGCTGTACTATGGATGTACTTCTCATCCCAAACACCTGGGGCAAGGGGTGTCTGTGGAGACTACACAGCTCTACACACGGCTCATTTTTGGAGACTATGCAAACACAGTTTTGACTGTATTGATGAGTAAGATCTCAAGGAGCGTTCTCAACATGCAAATCACAACCTAAACAGTATTAGCTGCTTCAACGCCTGCTTGCTTTTCTTTGGATCATTGTAAGAATGCAGCTGAATATCAAATACATACTATCTATATTTTAACATGCAGAGGCTGGTTTGATTGATAATGAGTGAAAAGAAAGGCAGAGGAAACACAGACATCAGTCCCTGCAGTAAGCTAGTCAGTTCTTACTGCAGATGTATCAGCTGCCATTTCCTTCCCACGACAATAACCCTTTATGATTTTGCAGCACATGTCACTCATTCATTCTTACTTAAAAAGTAGGGCGATCCATCTGGAGAGAAAACTCAAGAAATCAGGTAAATATTGCAAATAGTTTTCATTGGAAAAATAAAGCTTAACTTAATCAGAAGGCTTTGGGTCCTCCACTGCTTCAAAATAGTCACTTCAAACCTAACTCACTCCAGATGTCCCCATGGTCACCTAATCAGACATCAAAAGCTGCACTGTGACAAGCCACACGCTGCTGACGAGGATGTCACGTGTTTCCACAAGCATAAAGCACACACAGTAGTGACATTTAAAAGGTGATCCATCTACATGAGAGCTCTCCTCTGTGGCACAGGGCTATTAGGAGAAGGCCCCTCCTGAGAAAGAAACACTGTGTTTAACGTCTGCACAGTGTCATCCGGTGGCTAACGCACTTGGAAGCAGAAGCAGAAGGAAACCCACACTTCAGGAGAGTTTATGGTGTTTTTGGGGGAGTGGGGTGGGGGATTCCTCATCTGAAGAGAATATTGCCATGCTTGAGGAAAGAAAAAAGAGAAAGTTCTCGACTCCTCTCAGAAGCTGGGAGCTTGCTGCTTCTCTAGGGAGAACTTGCATTAACCCTTTCAGTCTAAAACCATGGACGCTTAGGAAATAAATGTCTGCAGCACAGAAGGTTTGCCTGGAAGATAAAACAAACAAACAAACTAACAGAAAACAACAAGATCCCCAAACCCCACAGCTCTCAACCTCGAGTTTAACCTTAGACAAACCTGGCTGCTTGGCTTTAGACTTGAGATTTTAACGTCAACTATCTTATTGAATGCATATATGTGTGTTTGTGTAGATAGCATTTTAAAACGCTGCCTCTGTATGGGTGTTCAGGTTTTTATTTTAAAATTTCGTCTCTATTATCTACTTGACAAATACACACAGACAGAAAATATAATTGACATCAATGAAGTTTAGGACATTAGAATAAAATTTAAAGTTGAGTTCATTCTAATCAAGGTTAGCAACTCATGCCTGGAACCCAGATATCCTTAGTTTGGGGGTTTAAATCAATAATGGCACTAAAGTTTATGTAGCCTCCCTGCTTATTATTATTATTATTATTAGTTACACACGCTTTAGGAGAGAGCCATGTGAGATTTAAATAGTTCTATCAAGGTTACAGTGTTAATAATTCTGAGTATAGGACCTTGATCTTCAGGAAAAGCTGAATATCTAAGTGAATGTCAAACAACACTGTCCAATTGGACCTGACCACAGCACTAAGATGCTACACTCATTGGCGTTTTGCTACAAAACACATTGTCAATGTCCCCCACACTCTTATCAACCCACATTTCAGAGACATTTTTATTTCTTCTGTATCAGTCAAAACTATAAAAGCGAATTAAGAAAAATGGGATAGAAGAAACATTGGAAGAGAACATCTTTAGATACACTGTTACAAGAAATGAACCCAAGTTCAAATCAAATGTGTTTTTGAATTCTTTTAACACAGCTATTAGCATAAGCGATGAGGCTACTAACCTTATAGAATTCAAAATTTGGTTAACAAAAATAAAATCCAAATCACTGAGTTACTTAATTTATTATTCAATACCAAATACCACATTGGTATTAATTTCTATTCTGTTTTTCTTCATGGTTTACCTGTAAAATTAGCCTCTATAGCAATTAATATGCACAATAATAATGGCTTGTTCTCTCCATAATTTCAGCTAATTCTCTGAACCAACTCATTGCTAAAATTCTAAAATTAAATAAGTCTGAGAATCCAAACTGCTGCCCTTAGCCGCCAGGTGACATTTTACTATGTAGCAGAGAAGTTGTGCTTAGACATGTCTCTTGATTTCACAGCACAGAATAACAAGAAACAGCTGTCCTGAGGCAGGAGATCCTCAGCTGAAGCTATCCTGTGGAGAGAATATTGTGTTAAACAGGGGTTCTTCTAATCCAATTCATATATATATATATATATATATATATATATATATATATATATATCTGTGTGTGTGCATAAATGCATATACACAGACATATGCACACATCCAATACACTTAAAATATACTCAAAAATGAGTTAAAATGGCTTAAAAAGTTGTTGAATTGATTTCCCTTATCCAGCTCAGAAATCTCAGAATTAAAATTTTAAGCCTCATTTATTTATAATTCACCATGCGCCGGGCACTATGCCTGGGAACACAAATAAGAAAATACCAGCTCTTGCCACGGAGGAGCTTGCAGTTCTGGCCATGTGCAGAAATGCCAGCCACCTGGTAGTCACACTGTAGGAATAGGAAGATGAGAACTAACAGAGACACCAAACATGGTGCTCCCTACATGGTTTATGGAGAGAAAACAGAGTGCCGAACTGTAGAGTGTAGAGAATGTGCATGTTGATGGTTAAAATGTAACATCTGCCAATGTGATACACGCTCAAGTTGATATGGCTGTGTACTTGCTTTGAATTTGGTCTTCTTAAGCAGACTCTAACTTTCCTGTGTTGAGGAGTAATGTGCTGAGCTTTCTTTATGGCACGCAGCACAAGGCTGGGTACCTAGAGGATCAATCAATACATTCTGATATGAAAGCAAAACTCGGTTTACGTTAAGCTCGCACTCCGACTAAACAGCAAAAGGGACAAAGCTCGCTTTTTTCATTTCTGAAACAGACTTCAAATAGTGAACATTTTGGTTTTCAGTTCAAACTAGACCCACATTGAGTGATGCAGAAGTATTCGCCTGCTAGAGTAATTCCCAGGAATCCACATGGATGACCCCTGCTAAGACCCTAAGCAGGTAGTGGAGAGGGTGCCTGAAATGGCCTTGCTCTGTAGTCAGACTGATGACTACCTTAATTGTCATCATAGAACCTTCATCCAGCAACTGATGGAAGCAGATGCAGAGATCCACAGCAGAGCCCTGGACTGAGCTCCCAGAGTCCAGTCAAAGAGTGGGAGGAGTGAGAATATGAGCAAAGAGGTCAAGACCACGATGGGGACACACACTGAAACAGCTTCCCTGAGCTAATGGAAGCCTTCCAACTCTGGCCTTATAGAGAAGAAACCAGCATAGGGCCAAAGTAGGCCTTCTAAATGTGGGTGACAGTTGTATGGCTGGAGCAGACTATGGGGCCACTGGCAGTGAGACCAGGATTTATCCCTACTGCTTGTATTGGCTTTTTGGAACCCATTCTCTTTGGAGTGATACCTTGTTCAGCCTAGATATAGTGGGGAGAACCTTGGTCCTGCCTCAAAGCAATTGCTAGACTTTGTTGACTCCCCATGGGAAGCCTTACCCTCTCTGAGGAGTGGACAGGGAATGGGATGGGGGTGAGACGGGGGGGGGGGTAAGGGTGAGGGAGTGAGAACTGGGATTAGCATATAAAATGAGAAAAGATAGTTTTTCTTCTTTGTTTGTTTTTAAGTAATTGCCTGAGCAGGGGTCACATTTCCCAGGGTCCTTGGCTTGTCATGGTATAGACATTTAGCTAGTCCATTTTTTTTTAAATTAATCTCTGCAAAATGCCAGGAAAAATCTCTGCTGTGGAATAAATGGGACTCTTCCCTCTCCAGTACCTGAACCTTAGTCTCTAAGCACAATGGTGTAGAAATCAAGCTGCCTAAACTTGCCAAACTTAGTAAGCAGTTGGCTTCATGAAATACTGGTTGGCAGCATTATCTCTTAAAACAAAGCCATATGAAAACCATTGCTGCGACGTGTCTTCAAGCTCTGGGCTTATCAACACGCAGCGTGAACAGCTGGAGCTACACACACCAGGGCTATTATTAAATCACTGTGTCAGAAGAAAAAAAAGAAAAAACAGAAAGAAAGAAAACCCTTTTGTAGGACTCAGTATCTCTAAATAATACAATTATATATTACACGTTATTTGTCCTTCCTTCTCCTGCACAGCATCCAGTGCTCCTAGCTGAAACAACGGCTATCGCCTCCCTTCAGATCCCCTCCACAGCCATCTGTCTTGGGCTTCTATAGCTACGCAGCTGTAGTATCTCACGAATAGAAAGTAAGATTTGTGTCTCTAGAATGTCTACTAAATCTTATGCTGTATTTTGATGTAAACTCACTCATACTTTCTTTATGTGTGGACTAAGAATAATCATTAACAAAGGCAAATAGATCATGGTTAGCTGGTTTGGTTGTATGGCCCACAGTTCGTAACCAAACCCTTCTAATTTTTATGCTAACAGACAAGGCATTACAGTTCAACTGTAATATCTCATTGATTTCGTTCATGGATTTGATAAAGTTTAATATGGGGGAACATGTATTGTAATTTCAATATACGTGACCTTCTTGGAAAGAGATACAACAGGTCATTTCTCATCCACAGTTTATACAAGAGGCAAGCAGAATGCAGCTTCTCACTGTCCCTCAACAGTGCCACTATCAGTACCTGTGCTGATGACAAAAGACCCAAATCTCCAGAGACTGGCTGCATTTCTACTCATCCTGCAATAGAACATTCCTGAAAACTGGGAATATTTCTCCGAGGGTATTCTCCATATCCAACCTGTATTCTTCTCCTATAATCTTAACCTTAGAGAATCAAGCAATCATGTTGCTTTTGAATAAACAGATATGTGTGGCTCTAGGAGCAAAGAAAGAACGAAAGAAAGAAAAAAACATTCATTTTAAATCCTGATTTTATGTCTGTTAGGTAGGAAGAATGATAATATGATTGAATAACCCAAGCTACTTACTGGACCTTTGTAGGGAGAAGGGGAAGCTAGCTACGTTTTAATCAGCATCAGTCTGAGGAGTGAGGACTTCGTTCCTGTGCTACTTAATCCTATAAAGCAAGCTTCTCATCTTAATATTTTGTTCTCCTAAGTTCTAGAAAATGATGAATTCCATGACCACCCTATACCGGAACTCATAATTTCAGGGACACATTAGACCCCTGAAAACCATCCATTTCCTTCTACTTCAACACACCTGAATTGACTGTTTAATTTTAAAAATAAAATACATGTAATATAGACATCAACTTCTAAAGGCCAGGTGTGAAAAAACACACCACACACACACACACATGCACATACACATACACCACACACGCACACACATGCACACACACCACACTCACACACACACAAGCACGCACATACACACACATGTGCTCACACACCACACACACACATACACCACACACGCACACAATGCACACGCATGCACACATGTGGCACACACCACACTCACACACAAGCACACACATACACACACATGTGCTCACACACCACACACACATACACCACACACGCACACAATGCACACGCATGCACACATGTGGCACACACCACACTCACACACAAGCACGCACATACACACACATGTGCTCACACACCACACACACACATACACCACACATGCACACAATGCACACGCATGCACACATGTGGCACACACCACACTCACACACACAAGCACGCACATACACACACATGTGGCACACACCACACTCACACACACAAGCACGCACATACCATACACAATGCACATGCACACACACATGTGCTCACACACCACACACACACACACCACATCATTCTGGTAATATAACAAGGAACAGGTTTAGAGCATGATCATTTACTCTCAGAGAACAACCACAGTACTATATATTTCAGGAATCTACTTTTTAATTTAGCCACTCTGCAGGGTCGACGTGCCTTAAGCATTAAATGCAAGATATAAACAGTCATTAAAACACAAAACACCTATATTAACTAACCGGATATTAAGGAGGAAATATCACATGTGTTTAGAGGTCCATTTCAAATTCAGGAACATCAATTTCAAGGGCTTGGTTTTATGGCATGCCCTTAAGCCAAGAAAGAACAGCAGGTTGCAATCAAAGGAAGGTAATGCTACTTATAGGAAAAGTCGCACTACAATATCCTGTCCCCAGACTCTTTCTCCTTTCAAAGGTGCCGAGAATGTGGGTGGCTACTGTCTTGGAAGAGGAACAGCTATCGCTGTGTGGGCATTGATAGCTATTCTATCCCGGTATGAAGTAGAGGCAGAGAAACACATTTCCATGCTCTTTATCTGATGGTACTTTAAATAATGAAAACTGAAATTTGGTGGGTTTTCAGCACATAGAATTTGAAACTTGCAGCAAATCTAAATTCTCTTATTTGACTGTTTTGTAAGTTCAACATGCCCGTGAGGGTACATCTGAAATAACCAACTTGTAATGATTCAATCAATCACATAGGCACAGCTTTCTTAACTTTTCCAAACCACACACCACAGCTCTGAACACCAGTGAAGCACATTCTAACTGTGGTGAGCCTAGTGAAGTACAGCTAAAAAGAACAGCCATCGGCAGTGATGTTAAAGGCAACACAGTCAAATGTAAGTGTAAGTGTTCATTCTCTGGATTCTTAGGCTGTGAGTTATGAGTAACTTTCCTTTCCTGGGAATAACTGAATATCACCCACTTGGGGTCTTGCTGTCTGTGAATTACTTACACGAGAATGCTCAGTAGGAAGTAGAAATTCCAACCCTCATTGGATATTGGGAGTAGAAGCAACGGAACATGGTCCTTTAAAGCAAGTGTTTTTCACATTGCTTGCTACATCATCACAAATTCCCTATCCATACCATCACTTATCCAATCAGAGGAACAAATTTGCTACAGGTGACACCTCCATCAGAATATCTGAGATCTGGAAGGACCCAAGTCTGCAACCCACACTTCCTGAACTCCTATGGTCCTTGTTATGAAAGTCTATGGGAGTGGTTTTCCCATGCTAATCCAGGAAAGCCACTCTTTCATTACTGAGTAAATACTGATAGCAACTTCGTGGACACATATAGGATCACATAATTTTTTTATCTGCACCTGGATTTCTATAGTGCACTGCACTATTCCACAGACAGGAGCCAGGATGACAGCTAATCATACTGACACTCAAGAGAAGACATGGAGATCAGCGACCTTCCTCCTAGGGTCACAAATCATTTTATTAATTTACACCTGATTTTACTTCTCCCTAGATAAACATGACCGGATACAAATGCAATAAGAACCATAAATATAATATAGTTTACTATTAATCACATTTAGGAAAAATTAAAATAATTAAAATAATTTAATAATATAGTTTATTCAACCCAAGATAGCAAATGTATTTAAACACAGAATCAACAAAGAGTACTTAATGAAACTTTCGACACACACACCAAAATGATATCGTCTTCTAAGTGGAAATGGACACCGCTCAAGAATCTTTACTGACTAACTCTGTCTACAGTTCTTATGACAGGGCAGTTAAAGACTCTGTCTCCTGAGTTAGGTAGACTAAACATTATAAAAAGTAAGCAATTTGAGGGTGGGTACTAGGTAACAGGGAGACTGGCTGGGTTAGGTTAATTATTAACTAAAGCTGTCCAGCTGCTCAGAAACTCTAAGAATTTCCTGTAAACTTACATGGATCTTTCGTTTCTAATCTGAAGCCTACACAGTGAGCACTTGCCATGTCCTTGGCACAGAGTCTGCTTCCGGAACATTGAGGCCCCTGAGCTTCAGTCCTGCAGCAGGGCAGGGACCATGTCCTCAGGTCTCAGGCTATCCTTATCAGCATGCACATAGCCCAGTCTAGAAGGGAGGAAATGCATGTGTTCCTTCTATTGCTGATGCACAGGCACTTAAGCCATGACACCTGCATACAGTCTAGGAACAAGCATTTTGAGTGGCAGTGTTTTCTTCCTGAAATTAGAACACATATCTCTGCTGGTAATACTATATCATCCATTTCAGAATTCCCTGAGGTCATGTTTGGATAAATCTATTAGAACTATGGGAGCCCCCGTTTTCTCTAAGAGAAAGCAGTATTTATGTTATTTCAATTGTTCTGAGCACTGAGTCTACATGACACAAACAAACATATGTGAGGGGATGTCCGAATGCAAACAGTGAAAACACATTAATCAGACAGACTCATTTTAGGGTACATAGACATCTCAAAATATGCATTAAGTTATACTTACTCTTATTTATGTAAATTTTTTTATACTTATATCATTCCCCCTTTCCCAATTCAATATATTTAGACTTAACCTGGTCTCAATCATTGCATATTTAAAATGAAATAAAGACAAACAAAAATCTCCACAAAATACTAAACACTGGCTGTCTATGTATTCATCAATAAATTTGATCAGATATACCCAACTTTTATTAATGCTCTATCAAATATACCTCTTTAAAGAGCAGACATTTTAAAATATTTTATTTTTCTTTTTGCTTATGTGATTATGTGTGTTGTTTTTAAAGATTTTAGTTTTCTTTTTACGTATGTGATTAGGTGTGTTGATATACACACATAAGTGAAGTGACTTCAGAGCTCAAAGGAAGGCATTGGATTCCCAGGAGCTGGAGTTTCCTACAGAGTCTTCTGCAAGGAAGGTAGGTGTTCTCCAACAAAACTGCCTGCACATGAGCCGGGCAAGGGATACACCCAGAGACATGCCCAAGTGTTGGGGGAGAGACCGCAAGGCCTCAAGCCTGCGTGAAGAACCACAGGCAACCAAGAATGCAGAAAGCAGCAGGAATAGTCTTCCCTGGAAAAGAGTGCATCAACTGGCTAACCAACACAAATAGTTAGCAGGGAAAACACACACATACATAAAAGTAGCATTATACAAACTGAGCAGTGGTGTGTGTGCATGTGCGTGTGCATGCGTGTGTGAACATCAATTAATTAAAAAATGAGACCATGAATTTGAAGGAGAACAAGAAGAGGAGTATGGGAGGTGTGGAGGAAGGAAAGGGAAAATGATGTAATTATATCATAATAAGAAGTTATTAAAATACATATTTAAAAGAAAACGTGCTCCTAAGCACTGAGCCATCTCTAGCATCCAGAGGACAGAGTTTTAAACAGGATAATAAGATGACATTGCATCTAAATTGCTTTAAAGGCACTACTTTAAGGAAAGAAAGTTCAGAAAGTGACAAACTCCTAACTGACTGGTAAATACTCCATAATGCAGCATACCATCCCTACTTTATAAACGTTTGCACTGGTTTCTCAAAACAAAATTATATTGAACTGTGAGAATTATCTTGGCCAATTCCGTCACCCTGATATATGTCTTTCATACAGTGCTCTAAAGTGAGACTTGTCATGAGTCATGGATTGGCTTTCAGGAGAGTTTGAAGTATGGTTACACTATTGGATGTTGTTCTTTGTGATAATATGTATGGCCATTCACCAGAGTTTTAACTTTCTGGCAATTTGGATGGATGAACCACCACTATAGGTCTTCAAACCAAATGAAAATTTCAAGAACACAATCCCACAGTCCAAGTGGATGGATGGAAGTAATTTTTCTGGAAGTAATTTTTGACTTAACCTATCACTGATAAAAAAAAAAAAAACATTAGTTAAAAATATGTTGTTTCAGAAGCACTTTTTTCTTACATAGCTTATTTTTCTTCAATTTCAATGCTGGATTCTAGAAGATCAATGCTGGCTTCATATATTCATGGTGTTGGGAGCTTAGACTGTCTCACCATTTACTGTCCTCCCACCTTACAAAGCACTGTGCTGAATCACTTAAAATACACCGATTCATTCTATGACAGTCTTAAGCAGGGACAACAGGCATGGAATAGGTCAAAGGCTGGCTGCAAACAGGGTCTTTGGAATCACTAGGTTCAGTTCCTAGGTCTCCCATGTCCTAGCTATGTGTCCTTGAACAAATAGTTATGTTCCTGAATCTCTCCCTGCCCCATATTTTATCAAGAAAATGGAGATTACCACTTGTTCTTACTTACATGTGGAAATTTAAGTGAGGGTTTGACATGCAATCAGTGCTATGTAAGTAATGGCTATTGCTATAAACATAGACTACATGACCATGCTATCTATTTTTATAGCTACTACTTTGCATTTTATCAAAAGGCCTATATATAATTCTCAGCTCTCTGGAGTTGATGGGCAAGGTCCTTTGATCCTTCGCAGAAACTCGAATGCTAAGACACCTACCGGAACAACAGGTTTCAAACTCTGGCCATTTTGGCTGGCAGCACTTGGCTGGGCATCAGCATGTGGCCCCGGTGCTGGTTCACTGCTTCTCCTCACCAGCAGTGGCGTGCCTGCAAGACAAAATCAGAGGTGAGAGGTCGAATGAACCCCAGGGAGAAGAGACTAGAGGGCACAATGTATTTTAATTAAAAGGGTTTATAACACGCTTTAGGGTTTCACCGTTCTGCTTCAAAGGATGCTTGTAAATAAGCAGCTAATGCTCTTCAGGCGTGTCTAGGTAAGACAGCATGCATGGACTTAGACTTTCAACCCTCATCTTTCCTTACTGCAGCTTAAAACCAGCCACTGCATTGAACAGATGTGTTAGGCAAGACTAGAGAATGGTCTAAGAAGGGTCTAATTGTTGTTCTCAGATGCACATGTGGTTTTAAAAAATAATTATGCACAAGACTAATAAAGAAGCTCAAACATGCAATGAGATCTGATATTCAGTAGACCTAGAAGCATAGTTATTCCTTCCATTTGATGCTTCCCAAACCTTTTGAACAATGATACCAACTGAATGAAATTACGCTCTGAGCTTACAGCATTAATGTCTATTTAAGTATATAGGGGATTGGCTCCATTCTGCTCTTTTCCCTCTAAAGTAGACAAACCGATAAAGAAAATATGTTAGTTTTTCTAAAAATATATTCTGATTTCCTTTTAATTTAATAAAAGCTCCCACTATTAAATATTTGAGTCAGTTATTAAATTCTGAAAGAAAGATTAGAAAGTTCAGATGCAATTCAACCTCAATAGGGCTAACAACCTAACCACACTCAGTGCAATTAGGCCTAAAATAATTTGCTCCATACAAAATTGGCTTTTATAGAGAAAAACGTAAAGAAAAAAAAATCTGCCTGTGGTTTAAAAGTCACTCTCACAGAAAAATTCACTTTTATTTGCATACTTTGGGGAAATGAGTGAAAACAGTAGAATGTAATTTTTCATTTATCAACATACTGAAAATAATTCCTCAAACTTCAATAGCTGCTTCAGCTTAAAGGAAGATTTCACCTCCATTTTAAGTTACTTACCATACAGACTTCATATTGCTACAACATTCTTTTTCTCTGTGCAAAACCTGAAATCACTAGTTTTTACCCCTTTCTACACAGAAGCTGCTTTCTTGAAAACAGGGCTTTTCACAGTGCATTAATAATAATGCTCTTTAAGACAGAGACCCGGCAAGGAACTCAGGACCGCGAGGGGTGCATCCACACACTGAGACAATGGGGATGTTCTACTGGGAACTCACCAAGGCCAGCTGGCCTGGGTCTGGAAAAGCTTGGGATAAAACTGGACTCTCTGAACATAGCGGACAATGAGGACTACTGAGAACTCAAGAACAATGGCAATGGGTTTCTGATCCTACTTCACGCACTGGCTTTGTGGGAGCCTAGGCAGTTTGGATGCTCAACTTGCTAGACCTGGATGGAGGTGGGGGTTCCTTGGACTTCCCACAGGACAGGGAACCCTGATTGCTTTTCGGGCTGAGGAGGGGGGGAATTAATTGGGGAGGGAAATGGGAGGCGGTGGCGGGGAAGAGACAGAAATCTTTAATAAATAAATAAATTAAAAAAAAATCTCAAAAAAAAAAAAAAAGACAGAGACCCGAAGACAAAATGTACTCAAGAGCCCACGCACTCGCAGGCTTCCTCTTCTATTAATAGACTCATCGCCACATTGCTCTCTCCTTCCTCCATCTTGGCAATGTTAAAATAACTGACTGTACAGTCAGCAGTCCTTTCTTCAAAGAAACATGAAGGATAAACCAGACTAGAAGGAAAAAGTTCCTTAAAATCAGTCTCATATCAAGTTTTTCACTTCTCCAGTTGACCTTGAGACTAAATATCTTTCAAGTCAAGCCCCTCAGTTGTCAGCAGCATGAAGAGAAAAGTTGGTTTAGATGCGATTTTCTCAGACATAGCTCATGGTATGTGAATTCCCAAAGAAATCGGATAAACAGGAAGGCAGACACCTTGAAACTCTAAATTATTTCCAAGTACTTAATGAGGTGAGTACACTATAACAATCTCAAACAGGGAGAAATAAACAGAAAAAACAAGGAATGCCATCTTGGTTCACTATACTGTTTTCTCACTGTCAAAAGCAAGGTGATGATGTAACAGAAAAGAAAATAGTGACCAACCATTTCAGTTATTACAACTTTTCAGCTGAGTCATACACACACACACATATACTGACATAGAAACACACATATATACAGAAATACAAACATACGCATATACACATACAGACATATACAGACATACAAACACATATACATATATATACAGATACACAAACATATACACATATATACACATATATTTATACAGACATACACACATACATATACTGTATACATAAACACACATACATATACCCACATATATAGATATACATACACGCATATGTATACATATATACACATATAAGTGCATATGCACATATGCATAAACACATATATATATATATGCAGGTATATACATATACACACATAATACATAAACACACATATGCTTACACATATAGATGCACAAACATACATATATACATGGAAATATATACATATAAACACATAATGCACATATGCATAAGTACACACTACACACACACATATATGCATGCATAATACATACACACCTACAGACACACCTGTCATAATGCATGGAACATGCTTTTTCTTAGATAACAAATGTCTTATTTTCAAGTTTTAGAAGATGGTTTTCCTTCAACGTTGAGGATGCAAGCCTCTGCCTCATCACAGTTTATCTCCTACTTTACTGGTAAAATGTTAAATTATCTATGATGCTTTTGAAGTAACAGGTATTCAGTTTTATGCATTCAAAATGCCATAACATTGTAATACATCTCTCAGAAGATAATTCAGTTTATTCCACTATATCAGCTGCTTAGAACATAAAAAAACATCATTGATACTCTGTTATTATGTATATCTTTCACATTTTTATGTATCAGTTAGAAAATTTAACTAATAAATACACACCAAACTTCCAAGCAACCAATCAAGCTTTAAGATGGATGATCTTCCTCAAACATGGACTCAGCTCATTAGGAAAAAGTTTCCCTCTGTGTTTTTTTTTTTCTTCCACATTTGACTGTCTCCTGTTGAGTCACCTTCTAATTTTTCCTTGGCTGTCTTAATGTGTTAATAACAAGTGCAAATCATTTCATACTGGAATTAATAATGAGCATCTCAAAATATGAACTGTTATCTCAGCTTTAAACAAACCCTCCTCGTATTATTTTTCAAACTGCCAACCCCTATTAGCAGACTGCTGTCAAGGACAGTCGGAGCTGCCACTCAAAGCCATAGAGAACATCCTTGTGTTCAACAAAGGCAAGCAGGAAGGGTTAATGGTTAGGCAAACCCCTGAACACAGGAGGGATGAAGTCACATTCCCCCACCAAGCTCATTAAATATGAGGGAGGTAACACTGTCTAGTTTTCTCCTTGTGGGGAGCGGGGAGAAACATGCATGTGCGTGGAAGGAGCTTGTAACCTAACCTGTGGACGCTGTAAACACCAACTGCCACGCATTAGCGCAGCGGACTGGACAATGAGTCTCAGAGTCACATCATGATTCCAGGACCATGAGAGTGGACTGCTCTGTGACAGTCTCTCCATGGAAACCCAGCGGTAAAAACATGAAAGAGCTTACAGGAAAGGAGGCGATGCTAAGGCATGCACATTTTATGACTTTGACCATTGTGTATTCTTCAGGCAGAGAGATTACCCTCCTCTTCCCATATGCCCCCAAAAGGAAAAGCTTTCCCTTGGCACTTGTTGTGAATAATGTTAGCTTATCCAAAACATCAACTTCAGAAAATCAAACTCATTTGTAGCGAATATTATATGAATGAAAACTAGTAAAAATCTAATTCTATGGTAATTAATACATAACCTTAAAATTAGAATTAAAAATACATATTAAATGGAGTAGGGAGCTCAGAAATGGGGAATGTTTGCTAACCATTATGTGGCAGAGGAGGTCCTTCTGTTTGTGTGTTGCTTGTATTGGTATAATAAAGAAACTGCCTGGCATGATAGGGCAGAACTTAGGCGGAGAAGACAGAACTGAATTCTGGGAGGAAGAAAGCAGAGTGAAAGAGCCACCATGGAGCTGCCAGGTCAGACATGCTGAATCTTTCCTGGTAAATCACGATCTCATGGTGACAGACAGATTATTAGAAATGGGTTAAATCAATATGTGAGCGTTAGCCAATAAGAGACTAGACCTAATGGGCCAGGCAGTGATTTAAATGAATACAGTTTCTGTGTGATTATTTCAGGTGTAAGATAGCCGGGTGGCCTGAATGAAAAGCAGGCCCTCCCTCCATCAACAATTATGTTCTGTCTGATTGAGGAGGCTCTTAGATTTTAGAGCAAAAATGCTCAGTTCAGGTCACAGACAACATTCCCTGGATCTAGAGTTTAAAAGCCAGAAGAGGCAAAAGTGAAATGAAATAAAGAATACTGCATGACATTTTTTTCTCTACAGTTAAATATTTGGAGCTCAGCTATGCAACAAGACCTGGGGAGCAATGACAGTGAGCTGAACAAACACAGTAATTTGCTTACTTACATAGAAAACATGGGAGAGGCAAGGAACATGGCAGCAGGTTTCAGTATACAGAAAGGAAGGTAACCATAACAGGTGGGCAACACATAGATAACAGGGGAATCCATACCAATGCACACACATATGATGAGCTATGTAAGTCCCATTTTGTTTAGCTAGATACCCTGGGGCCATAGAAGATGGCTCTGCTACATGGAGAGAGAGAAGCCCTGATGTGGGACATGGCTGTTGGTGGTTATATTCCTATGGAAGAGGATCTTGTCATAATTCCCACTGGACTAGCACCAATGACTTAAATTTCACTCTAATACAAACTTACACACTCATGAAGGGGTTCTGTCTTTAAAATCTAAGACCGTTGAACCAATTAGTACTGGTTGTGTTTGGATGGAACTCGCTTACACGATAAGTGACTTCATTAAATATTGAATTTGATGAACATTGAAAGACATGCCATATTTGTGGGAGAAAAGAATGGAATTAGTTTTCAGGTGTCTATGAATGATGGTGTATTTCCTAGTTACTAAACAATTACCAGTTTAATGTCAGTGAAAGTAGTGAGCAAAGGGGGTGTAGTTAAACATCCAACATCCCCATTAAATATCCCTAAGGCATTTTGAAAAAAATTAACATAGGCAACAGTTAATTAAAAGCTCAAATTGTTTCAGTAATGGGTCATGCAGGAAATAAAGGCCAACATGAATGGAATGTGGGAGGTATTTTCTATATAATACAATTTTCTGATTTTGATACATGCATGAGCATGCATACACACACACACAAAGAGAGTGAGAGCAATGAACACACAAAGAGATGAGAGAGAGTTAGTTTTCTACACCTGAAGATTGTGCTTGGATGGAGTTGCTTAAGTGACAAGACATGTCATTTAATACGGAACTTGGAGGGTCTTGAAGGATAGGGCATTACAGAAAAAGAAACCAAGAATCTGAGAAATCATAACAGAGGAAGCTGTTGACAGCAGAGGAAACAAACAATAGTTTTAAACACGAGCCACACATCAAGTCACCAGGACACATGTTCTAAATTTTATGGACAGCAGCAGCAGCAATTTATTTATTTAAAGATGGTTAATGATCCTCCCGAGCAAAGCCAGAAGGCCAGCTTGTCAGGATTAGTGTTGTTTCATCCCAAGACAGCAAGGGTGAGTGTGAAGATGTGACAATCTGTAAGAACAAGAGGGGCTCCGGCTTAGGAGGCGGCAGAGCAAGGCTGAGATGCTGAATAGAGCAGAAACAGAGGGACACTGGGGAGAAGATGGGAGATGCTGGCCACTGATTACAACTATATTCTAACAAGGGCAAGTAAGCACAGTGATCCCTGAGTGTCTTGCACAAAGAGGAACAATGGGCATTTAGTACTAATGATTTGCTTTTAGTCTGAAATGATTCTGTTTGCTTCAGAAAACAGAGACTAGGATTTTCAACCAAGAAAATCCACAAAGATGCAAAGGAAGTTGTCATTGGCGATCATGTCAGAGCCCAGAAAGAAAGGACAGAGACAAACGTGGACATGAGGAAAGGCAATGGAGAGGGAAGTGCCTGTGCAGGTCCATACCACATGCTAAGAAACAAAGGACCAAGACCCCTGTTGTGAAACCCATGAATTGTTAGTGTAACATCGGAAGAGAGTTTGGAGGAGAATGTGTGGCTGGCGGGAGGAGAAAGGAGGCAGGTTGCCATGACAGCCCATGAGTACACAAAAAGCACTAAGTGCTGCCCTGTGAGAGGCTTCAGCTCCCTCTGTTCTGAAAAATTGGTTCCTGCAGTGCCATGAAAATCATGGAAAGAAACACTTGGACGATTTATAGAAAGGGAAAATGATCTTCCTAACTTTGCTGACAGAAAATGACAAGATAAATAGGAAAAATCCTAACTAGAAACTTTTAAGTTGGTACAGCTCTCATACCAACCACAATTGGAACCGAAAAGGGTAGAATAGTCCATAACTTTAAAATAAAGACATAGGAAATATTCCTGGGAGTCAGGAGTGTTCGCCTGCCAACACGGGGTACATTCTTGGTGTCTGTACATTGCATTTCTTCAGCTGACTCTGCAAGAACTCAACCCAGAATGCTACTTTGATATCATCTTGAGGTCTCAAATGTCCTGAATGTGTCTACTATTAAAATATGAGTTTGTCTTCCAGAAGTTTGGTTCAAAAGTCCAAAGCTCAGGAAACCTGCCTTCTATTGGTGGCTCTATCATTATGTAACCCATGGAGTCTGCTCACTTTCTATGTCCACCTCAGCAGCAGAATGAACAGGTTGCCATGCTGAGCAGCTACCACAAAGCCCTATTCCAATCTACGAAGTGACAATGTTGGTTTATACAGCTAAAGAGAAAATAAGTGCAAAGAAGTTATTTCTTAGTTGACTTTTAAGATATTTTTCTTCACTTACTACTTGGTGACTGTGGGTTCTCTCTGTACACAAGAGGATAGAAATGAGGAAATGTGACATTTTCAAAATATTAAAAATTAATTTAACCTCAAGTAGGCAGAAAGAAAGCATTTGGAAAATGCAGATAAAAGGAAAGATGGTGGGAAAAATATGGAAAAGGCAGCCATTTGCCCACAGCTTCCTGGGCATCCCTCTTCGGGAATGATCTATTCGGCAGGTGGTTTACATGCCTTCCAGTCGTCCTATTGATCTTGTCAATACTTAGATAAAGCAAGCCTAGTGAAAAGTAGCACATCGTTTGTTTTTTGGAAACAACTAAGCACCTCTGGGTGTGGACTTTTATAAGCCTCACAAAGGGCTTGTTCAACTGCTGCCTAACAAACTACACAGCACTGATACCTGGAGACCCATAAAAAATTGGTAATGATATCAATAGCTGCACAATTTATGGCCAAACACAGAGCAGAGATCACTTTCTCCACAGGAGTGACCGACCCACCCTGAAGCCTGGCTGGTGATGGATGCAGCAGCTGTGACATGCGTGTAGACATGGAGATGGAAAAGCCACACAAGAGAAACTTCAGTCTTAAACATCACTCCATTGGGAAGGAGGCTCCCAATATCACTCTAAAAGGGTGACAGAAGAGGAATATGGCTAACACGTACGCCATTTGTCTTTCATTTCAGACTACAGAGGCTATGCTTGCTTGATACATGATGGAACAAACACAAGTGACTCACAGAAATCCTTCTGACCTCACATGGGTAAGAAGGGAGTCACATGATAAAGGCTCTGAGAATTGGGAGTTACTTCAACTGGAATGCTGCTGCTATCAGAGCAAGGAAGGGTTTTAAGACTACTATTGGGACTTACATTTTTTCTCAGAACATGCTAGTGCCTTCACCTTCATGTATATTGCTAACATTCCTGAGTGCTTGGGCCGTTTCATATAAAGAAATTTCCACATTTCATCTGTTTGACATATATAAATTTATAACTAAAGTATTTGATGGTATTCATTTATTCTTTCTATGTAAGGACAGTTAATTCCAGGATATATCATATGTTAGGTCCCAAGTGTCAACCAGAGGATTTTTTAAAAATATTTATTTATTTATTTATTATGTATACAATGTTCTGTCTGTGTGTATGTAATGAGGGCACCAGACCTCATTACAGATGGTTGTGAGCCACCATGTGGTTGCTGGGAATTGAACTCAGGACCTTTGGAAGAGCAGGCAATGCTCTTAACCACTGAGCCATCTCTCCAGCCCAACCAGAGGATTTTTTTAAAGCAAACAAAGTTCCTGATGTTTGAAAGGTAATACTCTTAAAAAGACATGAATCATAATCATGAAGATACATAAATTAACAAGTTCAAATAAAGTCTAATAAATCTCTGAGGTAGGCAGGGAAGGCTTAACTTGTATAGTTGACCTTCAGTTCTTGTTCTGATTTTCAAGGACTTTGGGGGTTTACCCAACCTTCCTCCCTAATTATATGCTTACATGCTAAGTTCTTTGCCATAACCTATGTGCTGAACATGACCACCCTTGATTGTCTAAAAGTGCCCCATGTCCTCTGACCCTAAGTGATCACTAGCTAATATTACCATCCGCTGTCATCCTGTCACCATTTCCAGATCTCTTTCCAACAGCAAGGAACCATCACTATTTCTGCAATGTTCAGAGGTCAGAACTTCAGGGCCTCACATGCATGGGTTTCTTACAAGGTGGAGGAGGAACTTAACAGGATCATGTGATTATATGATTTTATATGATTTATTTGTGTGAGATGTTAATTTTCAATGCCTCTCTACACCTTTCCTTCTGCTGATTGACATGGGGGTAGCCAAGTATTCCTGGTATCTAGTTAAGGTAGCTGAGCTGATAATATATATGTAGTTTTTGTGGAAATTTTTATAATATAAACACTAGTTAATAGTGTTAATCACAAGAGTAAAATAAGAAAGGTTGTGTCATATGATGTAGCTGTTCCCCTACTTTGTGACACAAACAAGGCGAGCAACAGTCTCGGGAAGCAGCTGTATTTGTATCTAGCACTAGAAGTTTGTGGGTGCAGATGCAAAGACCAGCAAGACTTGAAAGAAACGAAGGCAGACAAGTCGATAGGAGATTTATTCAGTCATTAAATGTATACAGTCATGAGTGATAACTCAGTTCTCATTGGCATCTTGACACATGGGAAGTTCTCTGACTGGGAGTACTTAGGAGCGCAGCATGGAGTTAAAACTCCCACACTACTAGGATAAAAGCCGGTAGCAGTTTCATGAATTACAGGTGTGCATGTCTGAAGGCCCATGGTTAGCTATCCCTCAGAGCATTATTTAAACAAACACAATTTGATTATTAAGTTAGAATGAGGATTGAATTATGAATTTATTCCATTAAAATGATTCCTACATAGGAAAAGTTATTAAATATTACAGAGACATAATTCAGAAAAGTGCAGTAGTCAACTACTAACAAAATATAGCAATTAAAATATTTTTGTATTTTATGGTATCTTTAACATACTAACTTTATATTCAATTTGTAATTGTTAATTTTATCATTCTAAAAATAATCAATTTATACATATAATTTTGTATTTAAAAATTTGCTCTTTTTTAAAATATTAATCTTCCCCAAGTTTCCTATAATTAGATCCTAACAAAATGTAGATCTGTCTCCATCTTTGTAGACTTAACTATATCTTACTCTGTTTTATGTGAATACTTAGATTTTTTTTTTACCTTGTGTTTCCTGCATTCAGCTATTAAATTTGTAAAATGAATGTCCAAAATATTCCAGATAGTTTTTAGGCCTTCTGGATATTACCAGAATGTAATGCACAAAATATTATCATTGAAGATGCTGAAGGGTAATGACAAGGAGTTAACTAAATAGAGGCTGGAGAGGGGTACTTTGTGGGTAAAGTGCTGACCCAGCATGGGGACTGTAATTCGGATCCCCAGACACCCACATAAATTCTCAGTAGGTGTGGGAGCCCATTGCAATTGCAGCCCCACAGGCCTGAGGCAGGATCCCCAGAGCAAGCTGGAGAACAAGACTAGCTAGCCCAGTGTGGCCCAGGGCTCTGGGTTTAGAGACCTTGCCTCAGTGAAAAAGGCTGAAGAGATTCCCAGCAGTAACCTCCTTTTTTCCTATGCACACATACCTACACAGATGTGTTCAGTGCTGGTTTGAGCAAGATTGGCCCCCATAAGCTCATGTATATGATTCTTGGTCCCCAGTTGGTGTAAATGTTTTGGAAGGGACAGGAGTCATAGTCTTTGAGGTTTGCAAAGCCCTGTCATTCCTGGTGAGCTTTCTCTCTCTGCCTTGTAGTCATCTCAACATGTAAGCTCATAGCTACTGTTCCAGCATCATGGCTGTCTGCATGAAGACACCCTCCACCATGATGGCGATGGACTCACCTGCTGCTACTGTAAATCCAATTAACTATTTCTTCTACAAGTGCCCTGGCCATGGTGTTTCTTCACAGCAATAGAAGCATAACTAAGACATGTGTTAGTTATGCTATCATTAACATACAAACACATCACACACGGGAAGAAAAACAGAAAATTTTTAAAAATGAATTAAGGCAAACATTTAAAAGCAATTATAGGTTGGAGAGATAGCTCAGTGGTTAAGAACACTGACTGTTCTTCCAAAGGTCCTGGGTTCAATTCCCCCAGCATCCACATGGCAGCTCACAACTGTCTACAAATCCAAAATCGGACACACATGCAGGCAATACACATAAAATTTTAAAAAGGCAATTATAAAATGAGTTTATGCAAAGACTGCAAAGGAAAAAGAGGCAAGCGAACGAGAGAGAGGAAGCAATAGTCCACTGCCAATTCCTTGCTAGCAAAAAGCTCACAAAATCCTACAGGAACCCTAGAAAATGGACACTCACAAGGTACATGCCAAATAGAACTAAACAGAGGTACAGGCCCGAAGATCAAGCTTTCAAACCATAAATATCTGGACTCTAAAAGGTCTCTGAATAGGGTTTTAATTCTTTTTTTTAAGACCAAAAAAGCATCTGAGCCCCCAATACATTAAAAAACAATTTGCTACCGTCAGATTTGTTTCTCTTCACCCAACACTTTTTTCTTCAGCATCAACATTTATTTTAAAACAAACCCCATTCACACCAATGCTGCATATGTTATCACCATTGAGACTTAATGGTAAACGAACAGGAAAGCGACATCAACACCGGTGTCAAACAACGCAAGTGGAGGCTTGGAGTTCCTGACTAAGATCCTGTCCATTACTGTATTTTATGACTGAATTCACTGCCAGGCCACCTGACTGTTCAGGTTTATAGTTTACAGTCTCAGATGCTGGATAGTTATGAGGTAAATTTATATTCATAAGATTGATGGTAACCCATTGAGAGGCTAGACAGATGATATTTGAGCTTACTTGAAAAGATTCTTTGGGACAACTGAATTCTAAACAGTATTTGAAATGCAGAAAATGCAGAAATGATACAATGGTTGTTTAAGTCACATTTTCTGCTGCTGTGATAATACTGTGAGAAAAAGAAATGGGAGAAAAGGCTCTATCTGAGCTTACAACTCACAGTTCATATTCAATCACTTAGGGAAGGAAGGGAAGGAACTCGAGGCAGGAATCTGGAGGCAGGAACTGAAGCAGAGGCCATGGAGGGAGTGCCGCCTACTCGATAGCTCCCCATGGCTTGCACAGCCGGCTTTCTTAGATACTCATGACCACCTACCTGTCCAATGTGGGGCCACCTCCAGTGGGCTAGACCCTCCAGTGGGCTGGACGCTCCAGTGGGCTGGGCCCTCCCATATCAATTGGTAAACAAAGATTCTCCACAGGATTGTCTACAGGCCAATGTGATGGGAATATTTTCAAGCTTAGGAGATTTTAGAGATCTTCTTTCCAGACTTAGGTTGTGTCAAACTAACTAAACACAGGCAGCACAATGGTATGAAGTGCATTATAGGAGGCAGATCGACACTTCATTTAGAAGGCAGCAGCGAGTATACAGGCATGGATTCCAATTTGCTCACGCAGGAAAAGGACACAAACTAAATGACTAGGGACAAAATAACTAATTACTAAGTCTAAGTAGTAGAAGAACACTACCAGAAAATATATAAATGTAAAAGTTTTAATTTCTCTAACTGAAACAAGAGTGATGTTCTAACAGGAGACACAATGTAGCATGATTTTAAGTAGAGATTAAGATAATTTTGGAAAGGCATTTGTACCTTATGAGCACTGAACACTTTGGCTGAGAAGTGTCGATGAGAAGCTGCCCTCCTTGTGGTTTATTTAATAATTACATTGTAAACACTCTGTAGTAAATTCTGATCTATGTCCATGGGAGGGTGTATGGATGGAATTGGGATGACTGCTCGACTCTGGATGATGATTCTTCATTGCAATGTCGCTGGTCCACCCGAAGCTCTTGTAAACAGGTCATATAAGCTAAGTTTCAAACTAGAACATCTAGTGAGTTAATTCTTCACTTGAAGATAAGGGAGGAAAAAGCTATGCTTTCAGAACTTTGAACTGTACTTGACAAAAATAACTGGCTCCACCAAATATTAAATTCAAATATCCAAGTCCTTCTTCATAGATGAGAAACATCTACAAGTCAAGGGTGGGCATCCTGGGCGCACATTTGATAAGGTTTATCAGTGGCATTTGAAACTTTTGATCATTACATTTTATTGGATCATTTGGTTTCCTGACAGAACTGGAGGAAGGACCAAGGAATGGTGTCACTCTTCTCTCTAAGGGACACTGAAATCTGGTTTTATTCCCCTGCCTATGTGTCCACATGCTATCTGCTGTGTGGTGTCTCTCTTCTTATGATGTGCAAGGCACAGTTTCTGCTTAACCACACTTAAAATTCTAAACAAGGGTCATCCATTGTGGCTCAAAGCAGAAAGCACAGATCCGGAATTCTCCAGCGAAGGACAGGCCTAATGAAAGTACAAGAGGAAAATCCAGTCTCTTTGCTGAATGGAGCCATTTCCAACATTTGCATCTGTGATTTGAGACCTCACTTGTTGACCTATATCTGCTCCTGGAGCCCAAGGCTCAGTTTTAACACCAGGCACCTTTCACTGAATACATCTGGCAGGTAGGAAGAGGTCATGTTATGTCCGTAAAGTCAAAATGACCCAGCTGCTCAAGCCTTCATGACCTCATATTAGGCAAATGAAATTTAATACACTTTAAAGAACTCTGGAAGACCACCCAGATGTTTCATATGGCTGCTGTTTGGCTGCTACACAGGTCCATTACACAGGCAGCAGAACTTACCCCAGCTGACTAATCCACCCAGTGGCAGAGTGAGGCAAGGGTGCACAGATCATTATCGACCTTTCGGTGTACTGCACATCGATTTCAATGTGCACCAGAGTGCAAAGGCCATGGGTAAAAAAACCTGGTTTCATTTATAGGATTCCGAGAAGAGACAAACTATTGATACTAGTATCTCTAGAGTTCTACATTTTGAGGGACAGAAATTTGGACATAAGAATGTCTACTAAGCTGGGCGGTGGTGGCGCACGCCTTTAATCCCAGCACTCGGGAGGCAAAGGCAGGCGGATCTCTGTGAGTTCAAGACCAGCCTGGTCTACAAGAGCTAGTTCCAGGACAGGCTCCAAAACCACAGAGAAACCCTGTCTCGAAAAAAAAAAAAAAGAATGTCTACTAATGCCGAAGTATGGGGAAGCAAGTGCTCAGAATTTAAAATATCCTCCAAGGATGAATTTTTGAGGACCATGAGAAAAATTAGGCTTGTATTAAATATAAACAGTTCAAGTAATTCAATGACTGGAACAATAAAAGATATTTAAAGGATTCAGTTCTAAGACCAAGAACATTTTTATCACTTTTTTTCTGACAGGTCTTAAGAAACACAAATTAATCAGAAGATGCATATTAATGTTGTGGTAACACCTACTTTATCTAGCTTATGCCATCAGTTCATTATACTTATGGTGCTTCCACTTAGCATATTAGCATAATATGGTATTAGGCTGGTACTTATTAAAACAGAAGTCCATATTATTAAGAAGAAGTTATATAACAAATTATAGCAGAATCTGCTGAGATGAAAGGTAACTTGGTGACACACCTTAACAGAACAGGCCTCGTACTTCTGACAAACATCAAATTGAAGGTGCTGACAAGAGGCAGTATCTACATCAGTTGGCTTTTGAACTCATCGAATGGTTTCTGAGATAGGTGCCCTTTAATTTGAGACAAAGGAGAACAATCTCATCTTTCAGGTCTTGGTAGCAGGAAAAACCAACATGTAGGTGCTGCTTTCAAGAACGACCACAAGAAAAAAGAGGAGGTGTCCTATGAGCGCGACAAAAAACCTTAGATGCTATCAGAATTGTCTTCCTGTGCTGCTTATCTAATTTTAGATATCACACACACACACACATACACACACACACACACACACACACACACACACAGATCTCAATCTCAAAATAAGACAAGCAGAATTATCAGACATGCCAGTAATACTCATGCGTACTTTATTTTTCATGTACACACTGAGTGTGCTCCACGGTGAGTACCTTCCTTTCCATGTGCTCTTAAAGTTTCCTATTTTTGCCAAAGTCTTCTAATGTCCGATATCCACAGTCACTGGTCACACTCAGTATAGCCTTTAAATGGTCTTCAAAGAGACTTGTTGGGTTCTCAACAAGGAAAATAACACATTTAATCCAAGGATAGGGATAAAAGACTCCCTAGGAGGATGCAAGGGATCACAAGTCACATGACAAAGGGCTGTATATACTATGATGTGAGAAATTAATGGCTATGAAACAATTTACCATTGCTTGTATTCCTCTATTCTAATTTTATAAACCCTATGTTTAGAATACAGATTTCATAAGCCCTTATGTTTAGAATAGATTCCTTTTCCTATCTAAAACAAACATATGGTATCAAGCAGTCTTTTAATGCTCAGATTTAAATTAGTTTTAAAGAGATAAAAAGACTGAAATAGTTCTGCAATTTGTGCATGCTTAACAGCAATATTTATGTCAACATATTGGCAAAGGAAATGTAAGGATCCCTGTATCTCACTGGGCCCATGGTTTCATTTTAGAAGAAACACAACACAATTGCCTAAAATATTTAGTGTTGTATATCAGTAAGGTGGAATAAAAGACTAGTGAACTTGCCTCCAAAAATTTTGCTGCAGACAATTCAATTCTACATTGCAAAGCAACCTTACTAACCAACCTGACTGTATCTGTCCATGATAGTTTGTTACATGTAGACAGCATGTGACTTTTTTATTGTACATACAACACACACACACACACACACACACACACACACACACACACACACACACTATCCCCTCAGGTTTCAATGAGAGTCTGGCCTGCTTTCTTTGTAATTTACTGCAATGGAATCTCTTCCTGCTAATAACAGGTTTCTCTATCTTGAGTCACAACTCATTTACGAGTCTTGAACATAAATTAAGGGCTTAGCATAGTAACTCTGGATGATACCGGAAAGATAACAGCAGAGAAAGAAAGGAGACATTCTGAAGCTGTCTCCCTGGAGTGGTCACACAGCCTCTTTGCAACAGGAAAACTGGGGAGGAAGTCTCTAGAGATTGCCAACTCCTAAGAGAACCATATCTAGTCCAAGATTCAGTCCATTAACCCTACCCAGCCCTCTGAGTTTAGAGATTTATTTGCTGATTAACATTTACTTTCCCCTGTCATTTACTGGAAACCCACTAAGTGCTAGGAAACGTGCTAATTCCTGGGAAAACAAAAATTACTATGACACAGTCTCTGACCTTCAAAGAGCTCTGAGGAGAGAAATTTGTGTATAATAATATGGAAGACAATGTCACTAGAGATATCTAAAGAGCCACTGCAAAATTCTGTACGAGCAAGAAGAACTAAGGGTAGGGAAGTTGGGGGTGGCTTTACAAGGCAGTTGGTCCCTGTGGATATTCACATATCCACCCATCCTTCCTTCCATCCAACCACCCAACCATCCATCATCCATCCATCCATCCATCCATCCATCCATCCATCCATCCATCCATCCATCCATCCATCCATCCACCCAACCACTATGTTCAAGGGACTGACATAGGAGCTAAGAGAAGCTTACATGAATAAGATGGAGGAATACATTAGAAAAATCTCCAAGTCTATAGAAAAAAGAGTCTTACAGGATAAGGCAAGAAAGGAGGTCCAGGCAAAATGATTTCCCAAAGACTGGAGAGATTATTTGTCTATTGGAACTAAAGAAGGTATGATTGACAATGAGCGATGATGGAGAGCAGAGAACAGTTCTGATATCACAAACAAAATTGGCCCATGTTTCAGCACATAAAATTCATGACAAATAAGGCACCTATATTTGTGAATTTTTAATACTAAGGACACAAGACAAAGGTGAAACATGCTAACACAGTGAGATAACATACCAGCCATACAGGCTGACACAGAGACATGAGTCTGATTTTAACAGGTTTCTGCTTCAAATCTTTGGTTTTGAATATCTCCAATAAAACAAAATCAACTCCTATTACTACTCCACGAAGAATCTACATAATCTATTGCTATTTTGTGATTCTGTAGGAAGTAGAAATGTTTTCTTGACTTCATTTTTATTGTTAGTATGCACAGATACAACTGATTCTTGCGTACTGAAACTTGATTGCATTTGTCATTCTTAAGAGTTTATTGGTAGAGTGCCTGAACTTTTCTATGTAAAAGAATATGTTAACTATAAGCAGAGATGATTTAATTTATTATTTTCTAATTTGGGAACAATTTTTTTTCTTACCCAATTGCTTGGGCTAGCAGTGTTATTATATCATATCATATATAAGTGCTAAGAGCACTTATTTGGTTCCTGACTGTAGAAGGAACACTTCAGGGTGGGGATAGAGACAGTTGGTAGGGTGTGTTTTAGGTAAACAGGAGACCCTGGCTTCTGTCCCTAGCACCACATGGACTGGGTATGGCGGTGCTTATATGTATGTGTGCTGCCTATGGCCTCGGTCTGAGCTGGTATGCTGAAGCGCACTTCGTATAAATCTGAATGGTTAGGGCTTTCAAGCTAAAGAATACGGTTGAATTTTGTTGATTAATTTGATGAGCTTTAAAACATGAAATAATAGGGTTTTTGCATTTATTGAGATAATTTTATTATCATTTATTCTATTAATCTGTAACAAAATATCTGTATGTGGAAAATTATAAGACATTAATGGAAGAAATTAAAGACACACAAAAAGGGAAAGACATCTCTCCTTATGGATTAAAAAAGATGATATTGTTCAAATATTTACATTATATAAAGATTCAATGCTATATATACCAAACTTTAAATGGCATTTTTCATATATGATTAAAAAATTCAAACAGTGTATGCTACCAAAAGGCTCATATGGTCAAAGCACTCTTGGGCAAAAGAGCAAAAGACAGAAGTACCAATATCCCATGATATAAAACTATATTATAAAGCTGTAAGTAGTACAGACAGCATGTCAGTGGCATACAGAAAGCCACAGAGACTGATGAAACAAACAAGTCACCTATATATTAATTATGATCAATTATTATTTTATCAATTATAATTTATTAATAAAATATATTACACTATAATAATAAACAAAATTATATATTATTAGCAAAATACTACTGATCAATGACTATTTAATTAATAATTAATTATTTAATAATTAATAATTTAATTAATTTAAATTAATGACTATTTTGCAAGGATTCTAGCATATATAATGGGGAATGAATAGTATCTGTTAAGACACTGTAGCTGAGCATGGCAGTGCACAGCTATGACCTTAGCACTTGGTAGGCAGAAGCAAGTAGACTGTGAGTTTGAAGACATTCAGGGCTACTTAATGAGTTCCAGGTCAGCCTGGATTGCTGAGTGAGACTCTATCGAAAGTCAAAATAAGTAAGCAGAAACCAAACAAACAATAAACACCAAAAGGAATAAAACCATTAAGTAATTAATAGTATATGAAAATTAGCTGAAAGCAAAGTGTCAGAAAGGTTGCAGATGAGACATGGGTAGAAACCGCTTTTATGATGATGTTGACAGTGACTTTAAGAATCGTTTGGTATGATGAATATTAAATATTGTACAATTCACTTGAAGATAGAGAAGAGATGTATTAATGTTATTTCTACAAATGCACATACATGCCACAGAATATTAGAAGGTGATGATGTAACCAGTACATAAAATATTATTCAGACTACTTCAAGTTTGTATATTGAATTAATTAAATATTTTAAGATCAAATGTAAAAAATGAACCCTTATGAGCCTGCCTTGCTCTCTCATCTGGCTGTCCAGCTTCACTTCATTCCAGTCTCCCCTCCCCCTGCCTCTTTTGTAGCTGTGGCTCTTTCCAGATTCATCCAAACTGCCTTCGTGTTGAAGCACTAGTTGCTCTTGTCTGCCATGTTACCCCACATCTCCTCTTCTCAGAGTGGGCTTCCCCTAGCTTTCTCCACCCATTTCCTGTTTCTATTTTCCTCACTGCAGTGTTGCTACTGGAGATCCTTCTGTGCCCTGCTCACGTAGGTAATTTCTATCAGCCAGAAGGAAGCTACTTGTGATCAGAGATGCGGTCAATCTTTTCTGTGCTGCGGTTTCCAACCCTAGCGGACTGGAGGAGTGAGACAAGTACCGGTTAAACAGCCAGGCAGAAATACTCCCGTGTCTGAATCAGTGTTCAGAGCCATAACCAAGAAAGCAGAGACATAGGCTGCTGGTCAAATGGATAAGAAATAGGTGTTGAAGGTCAGGAGCCTATGGTCAAGGTAGGGCATGGACCTCAGACCTGGCTGACATTAAACCCACAGAACTGTGGCTTCTTACATGCCCACTAAGCAGGAACCCAGAACCCAGATCATGCTCTAAGAGTACAGAAAACCCAAGAACATATCATATATCTTCTGATTTTCAATGTCTGCACAGTTAAATCCAGGCAAAGAATCTGTCGATCAAACCGCTGCTAAGAAACTGTGGCACAAATTCTGTGCATACTCCTGGAGCAGCAGCATTTAGGGAAGTGTGTGTGTGTGCTTGTGTGCATGTGTGTAAATTATTCTTTAAAGGACTCACTGAGATATGATTCCTGCAAGACAATCAAAGCTGTCTCCTGTGTTAGCAGAAAGTCACCCAGCATGCCAAAGGGCACCATGCACATACCATTTGGGCAGATCTGTAGAAGAAAGGCTGGCATTTTTGGCAATGACAGCAGGCCAAAAGCAAAACACGAGCGCAACGGCCCATTTAAGGCAGCTGTGAATCACGCCGATTACGAGCCACTAGCATGCAATCGCTGGCACCCAGAGCCCCCTGACTAATAGCCATGAGTGTTCGCCTCTGCTATCTAAGTGCTGCAGACCGAACACACTCTTGCCTGACCTCGACTCCGCATTAATACCTGAATCACAGCCTGGGGGAGCTCAATATTCCACTGCTGGAAAGAAGATAAACAGCCACCGTACAAAGATGCAGGCCTGTTAGTGCTGCTAGTTCAACCAAATGCACTTAATCTTTCCTCGACATCTAAAATGTCGGCCGTTATCTCTTGGTGGGATGAAATATCCTCGAACACTGTTGCGGAAAAGCCAGTTTTCGGGAGCTTTTCCATATAACAAATAGGAAATAATAAAAAGGCAAAACAAAACAAAACTTGGTTATATTCAGTATCACAGGACACAAATCACTAGGTAGCCAGAGGGCATGCTGTTTATTATGACTCAACCAGATAAAACCCTGTGATCATTGAGTATAGCATACCTTGATGGGGCTGAAATATAGAACCAATTTTGTTGTATACAATATGTATAGTCTTTTCTGGAAACAAATGGCATGCCGTATTAATATTATGGCACGATGCATTATAGGTATTATATATGGACATTATCCACATCAAATGGTTTCCAATTACCTTGCTAATGCTTACTTCTATATTGTGCATATGTGTGTGTGTGGGGGGGGTGAGTATGTCATGTCCACGTGTGATAGTCAGAGCTCACTTGATAGGGTCTGTTCTTACCTTCTACCGTGTGGCTCTCAGAGCTCACTTGATAGGGTCTGTTCTTACCTTCTACCGTGTGGCT
>NC_022030.1:46616834-46656244 GCF_000317375.1 Microtus ochrogaster
TCAGAGCTCACTTGATAGGGTCTGTTCTTACCTTCTACCGTGTGGCTCTCAGAGCTCACTTGATAGGGTCTGTTCTTACCTTCTACCGTGTGGCTCTCAGAGCTCACGTTGCCAAGTGGTAGCAAATGCTTCTACCTTCTGACATCTTGCAGAACCTGAGCCATCTTATCACCCTGCTTTCGTCTGTCCTTGGTTCCGTACAACATATTAAACCCTAATATCTTACCCCGTACAAAATATTAAATCCTAATATCTTACAAGAAAGAACAGACAACCATACTGGATAATGTCTACTTAACAACTGCTTCCATCATCAGAGAATAAACTCATGGTTTGAGGATCTGAGGCAAGTTCTTGGGGAAGAATTAACCCCCGAGGAAAACCATGGTGATGTCAACATGTCAAAGCTAACACTTAGCAAGAGTTCATCATGCACAAGTCTTACCCAAATATGCTTTGTATTTCTCAGTTGCCACAGCTCTCCTAAAAATGAGGATGAAGGAAACCCATTATGTGGCTAAAGAAAGGGAGACAAAAAGGTTATGTGTTTGTCGTAGCCTATCACAGGGTTGGAAATAAGACTCAGATCCAAGTGGACACCTTCAAGAAACCTAAGCTTCTATCCCTACATACTATAGGACTCCAAAGTAGGACTCTTGAGACCGAACCAAGTTCCTGGATGTGCTGGTACAATCCAGATCTCTTTTCTATAGGATGGACAGTGACATCATAACCCAGCACTTGGCTTTAGTCTATGAGCACATCTCACAGCAGAGCAAAGCCTACAACCTTTCATTGTATTTACCTCAACTTGTATACAATCCCTTTCAAGCAAGCATTTTCTGACTGCTGGTTTCAGCCATGGCTGGAGTTCCATCACCAGATTCTTTGGGACCTGAGAACAGAGCCAGGCTTGAGGTATTCCCAGTTCACACCCTCCTACACCCTCCCCCTCCAATAAAGACCACTTCTACTAAATGTAAAAATATAAAAGCAAAACCAAAGGAGTTAGTTGGTCTGGGGAGAGTATGGGCTAGTGAGCCTCAAACTGAGAGCCCACGCTAGTACAGGCAGTTCCTGGGCCTGCCTTTCTTCTACTTCCTTTACCCGGAGGCCAAAGGTGGGGATCTATGGAAAAGACATTTCTGCTGTATACAATTATTATTTTAAATGACATTGTGCTGTGTTAATGAGTGCCAAGCATGTGCCAGATGGTGTTGAAAACAAAGCCTTCCCTGCAATCCCGCCCAGTGGGATCACCACCTCTCCTCTTTGTGAAAGCGATCGCAAAAGTGGTAATGAGCTAACTCCGATGCAACCGAACTTCTAATCCCTCGACACCTTCTGATTGGGCATTGCACCAAGATTTGGCATAGAAAAGGCACCTGGAGTGCTGTCGGATGATCTCTTCAGGGATAATGGACCAGGGAACTGAGCCTGTAATGATTTCATATCAGTTTGTTCAAGTTCAGTTGCTATTAATTGGGTTCAAGTTCAGCTCCAGTTCACACAATCTAAATAAATAGCTGTTGCAACCAGCTTAGAGGCTGGCACAGTATGTATCTTTGTAGCTAACAAGAAGCGAGCGAAAGAGAAAGATGTTGAAAAACGCCTTGCATAAATATCTGGTACACAGCCTGCCTACTCGCCTTGTGTAGTGTGTGTGTGGTGGGAGGATGCAGGAGCAAACACCATCCTGGTTTCTTAAAACTGTGCATAGTATATTGCTTAACAAATGATCATATTCTGAAGAATGGGGGTTGGCAATGGGTTACAGAGTAAAACACGCATGTGATTTTACAGAGCAGCTCCAGGTACAAGGCTGACTAGGGGTCAGCCCAGTGTGGAACCCCGACTTTACATTCTCCACCTATCTGGGAAGCTGTGAGAAGTCAATCCTATGTAATTTAATTAAAATCTGAAAAGGAAATATTTTAGACAAAATATTTGCTAAACAGGGTAAAAGAGCAATATTGCAGAAAAATGTATTTAAAGGGGGCATTGCATATTTTATTGAAAAAAAAAATCAATCCAAAATCTATTTTGGTTAGCTCACTAAAATTCACTCTAAGTTGGATTAGCTATAATGAAATTAAAGTTAATTTACAAAGATCATT
This sequence comes from Microtus ochrogaster, assembly GCF_000317375.1. Classification (NCBI taxonomy): domain Eukaryota; kingdom Metazoa; phylum Chordata; class Mammalia; order Rodentia; family Cricetidae; genus Microtus; species Microtus ochrogaster. The sequence goes on from NC_022030.1 coordinate 46,618,952, forward strand.
TTCAGGAAATTCTGAATGAAGGCATTTTCAAATTCAATGTTCTCTGGAAAATTATAAGTTCTGTTAGAATCGAGTCACAGAAGCTATGTATATTTGATTTGGGAAGGGATTAGCATGGTGTGTATAGTATAAAATCGCTTAGAGAAGGCAACATGTATAGGTAATATAAGACAATAAATTTAATATATATCTACTCTTGCGATACTACAACATTATATTTAAAATATAACAGCTTTAAATAGAATATTTTACCCATAGTTATTTTTATCATTTTTACTTAGCAATTCAAAACAATGAAATAAGCAGATGACTAAAAGAAACACATTTTATAAATAATTATAATTTTTTTAAAAAAATCATACTTTTTGAAGGTTTGGATTTCATGTTTTAGTTCTGAAACAGTAAAAGGCAATTGGCTAGGTGTGGTGTCCTTACAATGAAGGAACACGCTACAGTACAACATAGGAAAAAAATTAAATGAAAACATGATGCAGAACCAAAGAAACGAGGGTTCTTTTGGTTTTGGTATTTACTTGATGTATACCCTGGGAAGTTTTTAAATCTCAAGAGTCTTAGTTTCTTCTTATTTTAAAGCAGAAGTTTAAAAGAAAGATGGGGTCATTGAGAAATAAGCAAGAAATTGTACCCAAAGTATCCAGGACAATTCGTTCAACATAATATCTGCTCAATAAACAGTGCCTTTTCCTATTTGCCAAATAGCAGTCTGTTCTGGTTCCCTAAGTGATCCCTCCTAGCAAGCAAGAGTCTAAGCAGCTGCTGTGATGTGAAAATTTAGGCTGTGAGCCACAAGAATCTGCTTACTCAGAGCATGACCAGACGCAGGAAAATGCCAAAATAAATAACTTGATTACAGCCTACAATGAACTAAATCACCTATAGATCTGCCTTGATAATTTATTCTCCATTTCAGCTGTCCATGCTCCACACTCTTCAGGAGAGACAGAAGGCTGAAATTCTGTGCTGTGACTGCTTTCTTTACAGGAACTGTGCCTCTCTGGGCTCCTTTCCTGTTGGAGACCTAGCTATACAGACACTTGAAACTGCTCACACTGGCTCCATTTGTGATGGCAAGTTTAGCAATTGGAGGTAAATGGCATGCTTTCCCTGCCCCACTGTTCCCTCTCATCTCCCACCACCTTCCCCTGAACTCTGCCACCCTTTCAGTGGAGCTGCTCCAAGGCGAGGCCGCTGAGGGATTTCTTCCTGGTCAAATTTCCAGTTCAAGTGGTTATGGATCTCTGAAGGGATGGCCTCCAGGGGACCTGGCTTCAAGCTGATGGCTCCCACCTGTTTACCATTAGGCTGTCTGTATTAACCTTTGCCTTGTTTGCCTGACTTTGCCCATCTCTGATTTCAGGTTGAGAGTTGAGGACAGAAGTGGAATACAATGTTGCAGAAGACTAACCCCAAGGGCAGCTCCACAATGAAGTTCCTAAGTGAAACTCTCACCCGGTCAGCCCATGCCTTTAACTTTGAAAGGGAAATGGCAACAGAAGTCAACATGGTCTGCTAATTTTGACAGCACAAAGAAGATTTCCAAGATTAATCTCCTCTATGTGACAAAGTTCCATGCATAAAAACAAGGACTAGAAGAAACATGATAAACTACTATAATTTTCAGTATTCACTGACCTAGAAACAAACTTAATTTTAATTTAAAAATATAAAATTAATTATTTCCCTTTTGTACTAGCAAATTCATGAGAATGGTGGAGTTTTTTTTTCAAAATGCCAGTGAGAATCTATCTTCATTTACGAAATTCTATATGAAATTATTTCCCTTTTTGTAATGGTGAATTCATGAGAATCATGTTGTTTTATTTTAAATGCCAGTGAGAACCTGTCTTCATTTATGAAATTCTAAGAGGAATTTAGAAACAGAAGAACTCTTTGATTTAATTCAACAAATGTGCAGTGTGCAGTGATTCTATTTCTGGTTTTATAGGTAACATTAACTAATATAAACCTATTCCTCTCCCTCAAGGAACACACTGGGATACTTGAAACCACACAGAAAATAATGCAAGCAATCTAAGATAATTTTATCACCAGGAACCTGGCTAAGGAATGCAAATCTCCTAAGTGCTATGGAAAAGAGAAGAGGTTTGTGCCAACTCTGCAGCCCCAAGCCAGTGGACCTGAAGCTACCTATCCTTAAGAGCGGGATCCAGATAAATAGAAAACAGAAGCCACTGAAAATAAAGTGAACGATAAAAGCAGTGGCCGGGGAAGAAAAGTCAGTGGCCCACAGGGTTAGGAATTGGTAGGAGAACTGGGTGCAGATGAGAGCCTTTCCTTTTAACACTTAAGGCTGTGTTGTGGATGCAGACAACAGGCCCACATTTAGAGACTTATCCTGATGCTAAAGCTTACTCTCTCGACTGGTTCCTAACTAACTCTGACTTGTACAAATCTATATGATATTCTCTCCCTCTCTTTTGTGACTTTTTTTTTGTGTTGCTTGAATACTTTGTTTCAAGAATCATTCATGCCACTCTGAGTTAAGAAGCAATATCTTCATATCTGCTAGTATGGCAAAGATAATTAAGAAGATGGCAGCAATTGTTGGTGGAGATGCAAAAGATTGGACTGAAGGTAAGATGGTGCCAAGCTTTAGGTAAAGGCATGGCAGTTCCTCAAGTGACTGAACAAGGAATTGCCTTGTAAAATTGGGGACTTCATTCCTAAGTATATATTCAAGAGAAAGAAAACTGGGAACTATAAAAATCTGTCTATAAATGTTTGCAACATCACTATTTATAACAGCTATACAGAGTAGACAATGTCCTTTAATTGATGGACAAGTAAAATATGGTAATATCTATAAATATGATTTGGCAGTAAAAAGAAATGAAGTACAGGGGCTGGAAAAATGGCTCAGCCGTCGGGAGCATCGACTGCTCCTCTAGAGGACCCAAGTTAAATTCCTAGTACCCACATGGTAGCTCCCAACTGTCTGAAAATCTAGTTCCAGGGGATTCGTGGCACCAGGTATGCACAGGTACAGGCAGGCAAAATACCCATATATGTAAAATAATTTTTTTAATAAAAAAATGAAGTACACAGTACAACAAATGGGGGAAAGGTAAAGTCTTATGCTAAGTCAGAGTTAGTATTATGTGAGTTTATTTGCACGGCATGTCAGAACAGACAAATGCATAGAGTCTGAAGGTAGACCAGCAGTTGTTCACAGCTAGATGGGGATTAGGGAGACTTAAGATCATTGCTAAGAAGACAGCATTTTTTTTTTTATTTTTGTTAAAATGTTTTTGAGGTGATAGTAGCGGTCATTTAATAAATCTCAAGATATACTAAAACCCACTGGGCTGTGTGTTTCCAACAGTGAATTATGCTAGAAAGTATATCTTGTTAAGCCGTTTAATAAAATAGAAGCATTCATTCTAATGATTTGGGCCAACACATCACTTTTATTACATAAATGATGAGTGCCCACCTCCTGCAAGCTGAAGCTATTGCCGGGAAGGCCTGTGATGGAAACGACTTCAACAATACAACTCAATGGCCAGGCCGAATACTGCATGAAAGAGCAATAAATGAAACAGAACAAAGTAATATTTTATTGGTATTTGATCAAGCAGCATAGGTATTAACTACATGCTAAGTACAGTCTTTTGTTTTAACCAAGGCTCTGGACTTCTGCCTTCACTACACACTCAATAGGTCCCTCTCTTCTGTCTTTCCTCCCACATGGAATGATTGTATTTGACACTGGGTGCTCATTAGAAAGAACGATTGATTCCGTGTGCCCGGACACATCACACGTGCTTATAACAACAGCCAGGAATGGCTTAAAGTTAGAGCTCAGAGGCTCCCAGAGACTCCTGTTTACACTGGGTGCTGATGACAGTGCCCAGCAACAGTTCATGTTTAGTCAACACCAGAAGAAAAAAAACACCTGACAACCAAACTTAATCTTCGGGTATTATTAAAATGCACGGATTTCCAAAGAAGAGATCAGACTGCTTATCTCTAATGGGGAAATATCACTCCTGTCTATACACTATCTGTGTTGTAAATTACACTTATCTGGTCCTCCTGGCTTGACCTCACTGTTTATGTCAATGGCCCTGTCTTTCTGCTAGTCCCTCAGCAGGGAGGCCCGGATTAGGATAACGTGCTAGAGGCAGAGACTGATTCATTTATGGTATCAAAAACTTAAGAAGAAATTAAAAGATTACCAAATCACTGACTTGAATGAAAACAAAAAAGGAAGACTCAGTAATTTAAGGAACCGGTGTCATATTCTACTGAGCAAAGCCAGGCAAATCCTGGTGTCATTTAAAAATTCAAAAGAGAATGATCTTGGAAGCTGAAAACAGTTCAGGTACATGAAACTTTGAGAGAGTGACTTCACAATTAAATATCCATCAATGCTACTCTCAAGAAAAAAAAAATGCATAGCCTGTGTGGATCTTCCCAAGCAGGGGTTAGTAAATATTAAACTGAACTTTAAAAATATTTTACCTATTGATATGTGTGTGTGTGTGTGTGTGTGTGTGTGTGTGTGTGTGTGTGTATTTTCCTGGCAGAGAAAGATACATATAGTAACAATGACCATGAGTTTGGCACACACATGGGAGTGGATGTGGTGCTGTCTGCCAATGGAATGGTTCCAGCTCTCCTAAGCTGGAATGATACACCTGTAGATATTTTGTGGACATATTGCCATTCCTCAGACCTGGGCAGATACAGATGTGAGTGTCTGCTTCTCATAGGAGGGATTTGAGGCACAGGGAAGACAAGGAGTTTGGCAAACATTCAGACATCACATGGAGCAGAGCCTGAGAGAGACTCTTAACTCCATCACCTGTTCTGACCCTTCTTCCTCCCCACCAGGGCTTCTAGACTCAGCCTCCCTGAAAAGGAAAGATGAGGGTCTGGAAGATGGTGGAAGTGGGAGTGGAAGACCATTTGCACATCTCTCCAGGGGTATGGTGTGTGTGTGTGTGGGGGGGGAAGCTTTGTTCCTGAACCTAATCAGGGTATTTAGATAAGAAAAAAAACCTTCAATAGATAGAGCAATTCCTCAGGCTGCCCAAGCTTAATGAAAATATCCCTTATGAATAATCGATTGCTTTTGTTTAATTCTCTTTGCAATGGGTAACCTTGGACCCTAGGATCTGGCTTCCTGAGGAGATCTCCCCAGGGAGCTGTCTCCCAGCCCAGTGCCTGATGCTGCTATTTCCCCCACAATTGCTTTTCATGGATTTTGACCTTGGAGCCTCTTCACCTTTGAGGAAATTAATACAATTACATGTTTGATATCTAAAATTAGGGAAGTCCTTCTTATTTAGAATATCAAGTGATCAAAGGATTCTCATACTTATCCCACAATCTGGTTCATATCTCTTGAGAGGATGCACATAGGATCAGCTATTTTTGAAGCAAGGCATTCTAGGCAGTGTATAATTTGTGACAAGTCCAGGGTAATGTTTATTGCTTCATATTATATTCATATCTTGACAAGGATTAAACAAACCAGCGTTTTACTGGTCTTTCCAATCTGGATTGGGCAAAAAACAAACAAATAAACAAACAACAACAAAAAGACCAAAAACCAAGAGAAACCTGGAATCAAATTATCTGTAACACATATGTATAACTCTGAGCAAGTGCTTTAGCTACGCTTTGGTCTCCTCATTGAATAGTAAGTATTACTCATTAAAATTAATGTGAGTTATGAGCTGTGACAATAAATTCATACAAATCATCATATAGTAAAGTGTTTCAGAAATTGGTTACAATATAATTAGTTGTAACTTATTCTTTTTAAAACTACCTTACATGCCCTAGTCATTCTTTTTTTTATTGATTTTTATTGAGATCTATATTTTTTTTCTGCTCCCTCTCCCTGCCTCTCCCCTCCCCTTCAACGCTCTGCCAAGGTCCCCATGATCCCAATTTACTTAAGAGATCTTACTTTTTTCTACTTCCCATGTAGATTAGATCCATGTATGTCTCTCTTAGGGTTCTCATTGTTGTGATTTGTAGGCTGGTTTTCTTTACTTTATGTTTAAAAACCACTTATGAGTGAATACATGTGATATTTGTCTTTCTGGGTCTGTGTTACCTCACTCAAAATGATGTTTTCTAGCTCCATCCATTTTCCTGCAAAATTCAAGATGTCATTTTTTTTTCTGTTGTGTAGTACTCCATTGTGTAAATGTAACACATTTTCCTTATCCATTATTTGGTCAAGGGCATTTAGGTTGTTTTCAGGTTCTGGCTATGACAAACAATGCTGCTATGAAAATAGTTGAGCACATGTCCTTGTGGTATGATTGAGCATTCTTTGAATATATACTCAAATGTGGTATTACTGGGTCAACAATACAAAACAACCAACGAGACAAAGAGCTGGTTTTTCAAGAAAATCAACAAGACAGACAAACTTTTATCCAAACTAACCAAAAGGCAGAGAGAGAATATCCAAATTAATAAAATCAGAAGTGAGAAGGGGGACATAACAACAGACACAGAGGAAATACAGAGAATCATCAGGTTATCTTTTGAAAACCTATACTCCACAAAATTGGAAAACTTAAAGGAAATGGACAACTTTCTAGATAAACATCATTTACCAAAATTTAATCAAGGCCCTAGTCATTCTTAACATGAGATGTAGTCTCCCTAGTATGGCATCTATATGGTGACATGACATATTTGCAGGTGGACTTTATAATTCAATATAGGTTGAAATGGGCCCCCTATTTATTACCAGAGTTTTCTCATCCACCATAAACTTTTGGATAGATCTTGATGAAGGATAATCTGAATTATTTTTCTCTATTTACTACTATCTGTAACTAATAATTTTCAAAACCTTCCTAAATTATTCTAGTGCCTCTCCAGTCTCTAGTAACTTCTTTCTCCAAGTTCCTACAGTGGCTTCAGGAATAACTTGGACATTAACAATACATATTTTGTTTCACTGTTCATATATCGCATTTTCTCACTTATATGATTTGAACTATTCAAGAACACAGTTTGGTCATGCATGAAACTCTAAGAGGAAAATCTGGATTCAGCTGCATAGGAAGCACAGTCTACATACCAGTGTGGTGAGAAGTGATGGTCAAACACCAGAGAGAGGAAGCTGAGGAGTCAGGCAGGTACCAATTGTTCTCAGCAGCATCTAGGAGAACATTCTAGAAGCTCTGGAGTCCTGAGCTGGATGATGAGATTCTTGTTCCCATGAAAACCAGAATTACTCCATTTTCATTTGCTTTATTTAAAAATTCTTCAGTAAGAAATGACCTGATGTTCAGATTTATAACTTATGGTTATAGAGTAAATTTTGATTATCCACTTTAAAAGATAATTTAAATTCTACTGTGAAGGACAGCGCATTGAGAAATGAAAGAAAGGAGTGTTACATTAGTGCTAATGAGATAGAGCTGGCTTTTCCTAGGCAGAGACAATTTTATTTTAGACATTGCAATTCATTTTTTCAATTTTTCACTTCTAGAAAAATGAACTTAGATGTGATTGTTTGGAGTGGAGAACTTGGGTGGACAAGAGAAATACTGTCAGTAGGCAGACAAAGCTGTGAAAAGGTTGTCAAACAGGTTTAGATAGAAAGGCTCATCTTCAGGAAATAGTTCTGTCTCTCTTTGTCCCTCTCTCTATCTTTATAATTTCTTGACAATTGTGGCAGACAGCATGCTTGATACCGGGCATGTGAAGTCAAATAGGAACAGTCACTGGAGAGAAAATATGACTTGGACCAAGAAGTCAAGCAGAAGGAAGAGGTTCTCTTGGTGGAGTCCAAAACCACAGTACAAAGGACAAAGGACACACCAAGAGCCTTAGGGCACCCTCCTGCTGTGATTAGTTCAGCTTCCTCAACCATTAGTCCACACTACTCACTGTAAAGCTCAACTAGATTACTAGAAGATGGATGAGACACAATCCTTACGCTCTCCAAACCCAGTCTACATCGTGCCAAGGGACTTGAAAAGTAAATATGACAGCACACTATGAAATGCTAAAAATATATACACAGTGGACACAGATACGTTCAAGAGAGACAGAAAAAGGACCTGCTGCAGCCTTCAGGACAGCCCGCTGCCAGCGACAATGGCGACAATGCTTCGTCTGAGAGGCACTCGGGTTGTTGTCCTTTTGTAGAGCTCTTCCCCAGCTTTGCTGGCGTCCTCTGTGCTTTTGCCTCTGCAGTACTTTCACAAGCTTGCAGCTATGCTTGTTAAGTCTGTGTCTCCATCAAGCTCCAAGCTGCACAAGCAATGCATCTCCCTAATGTGTCTTATAGGCCTAGCACATCACCAGGCTCAGAAATATCATTCAATGCAAATCTGATGAACAGGTGACTCTGTTGAAGGGAAAACACAATATTGCTCTATTTTCAGGTACACATGGGTAGGGTGGTAAATATCCCTACGAGAAAAATTATTTGCTAAAGCTTTAAAGTGTATGCTAACAAATGGTGTTGCTCAGGCCATGTCCTCAGTCCACATGCTGGGGGACCCTGGGTGCATAGGAGATCTCAGTTTCTTTGCTGCAGCCACCCCTTCATGCTCTGTCTCTGAGAACTACAGATAAGGACGAACTTCTACCCCGTGGACTTCAATAACTGTACTGTGACAGTCAGACATCAGAATCACAAATGCGGAATGACAGAAATTGACTCGCACCTGCAGGGAAGTGAGAGTAGTTGTGGGTAAGTCCAACGTCGCGAAATTTCTGGGGTTAGTCTTATTTGAAAAGGACATCAGGTATCGGTGATGGAACTGAAATTGAACTATTTTTATTTTTATTGTACTATGGAGTCTGAGCCTTCCTTTCACTTTATTTAAAGCCCTAGCATGTCAGTAAGAATATTGGAAGGCTGTCCCAAACCTTCTCCAAATTCCAGGATGGAGGTTGATTAGAAGGACACTTGTAATCACCGAGTCTGCAGCTGGCTGTCATGAAGGGTAATTTGGAGACACAGAAAAGGCCTGAGAGAGAAAGTGACAGATGAAATGCTCCCCGGCCTGCAGGTTTCACAGTAGGGTGACACGCTTCTCAAAGTGTCTAAATTGTTCACTGCTTACTTCTATCGACTGTGGGTCCATGACTCTGACAGTCCAGGTCATGCCTCTTCCCGCTGCCCCAACAGGATCTCTGCCCCGCAGCCCTGCCGTGTCTCAGCAGTTGCTCATTTAAAATGTTTCCGATCTTTGATGCTGACCACAGACAGGCCGACCCCCAGTCACAGAACTGTCAATCACCTCTCAAGAAACAGTCATATCTCTCTCTCTCTCTCTCTCTCTCTCTCTCTCTCTCTCTCTCTCTCTCTCCTTACTCTTTCAGCAAGACTGGATTAGATTCATTATTTTTCGCACTCCCCCATTCCCCGTCACAGCAATAGGCAGGCATGCCCAGATCATTTCTTCAGGGGAGTTTTACTATATCAGAGGGATTTCCCACCGGCATACCAATTCCTGGGACATATGACAATGGCTAGACACATTGTGGTTGTGGCTTTCGTAGGCTGGGGGTGTTACTAATATCTAGTAGATAGAAATGGTTATGGTTTAGGTAAGAAATGTGGGCCCTTGAAAGCCATATACTGGGACACTTGGTCCCTAGGTGTTGCTACAGTCTAGGAGGTTCTGTGATTACTAGAGGCAAGCCTCTGACAGGGTTACTATCCCCCTCCAATTCTGGTCGAGCTATCTGTGTCCCAGTTATTCACACCACATGATCAACCACCACGACTGTGCCACTTCCCTGTCAAGATGGACTGTGCCTTCTGAAATGTCACCCAAAATCAAGTACTCCTCCCTTCCCGTAAATTGCTTCTGTGAACCATCCTGTCGTGGGGACACTGAAAGTCAGTCCCACTGCCTGCCAGACCTCCCGCAGCACGGGACGTGCCACACCACAGCAGTGGTCTTCAGCGCAAACATAGTCAGCAACGCTGAAGTTAGGCAGACCTGCTCTACAGTGCAGGACTCACAAAGGCAAGGAGAAGTTATTCTTTCCTGAAAAGCAGACAGCCTCAAGGGGACATTGATACACAAGAGAGTTGGAGGGGGAAGTAACCTTAACTCTCCGAGATGATTCTCTGCATCATTAAGCTACAGCTGTCAGTTGTGAAGTCTGGAAAGAGAAAGTGAATGAAGCAGGGAGGGGGAGAGGTTTAAAAAGGAGCAACGACAATCTGACAGTTTAATTCCAAGGGAGGGGTGGAATTCATGGATGATAGCATTGCACCTTCCCGGGGAAGCCTCACGGGAAGGGCAGCCCTCTGGTGACTCGATACACATTGGGTAGGGAACACAGGCTAAAATCAGGAGGGGAAAGGCAAGTCTTGATCTGGGTGAGTAGGGGCCATATGAGAGCAAGGCTCAGACTTAGTCTCTGGGAAGCACCAATTTTATGTCCATCAGCAAAACGCCTGAAACTGGCAGTGTGATTCTTCTGCCTCTGCTGGCAGGGAAGCGTGTATGAGCTTCAGAGTACTGTGTGCTTCACGTGCACGGTCGGGACCGGTCCCCTTGTGTCTTAGATCCAGCAGGGTAATGAATCACCCATGGGAGGAATTCAGTGGCTTCATTTTGATGAATGGGGATAAAATTTGCAACTTGTGTATGACTTTTGTTTCCATGATCCCAACATGGTCAGGTACATGCGAGCTGAGAACTGAAATTACATACAGATACAGCTAGGTCAACAGGTGTGGTTAAAACACTGTTGTAGGATGGCCTTTAAAGCAGGTTTCTTGTGAATGGTACAAGTCCAAGACAAACCCCAAATCCTCTAGCTGACTCGAGACTTTGAACTGCTGCCACCTGCGTCGTCTTTTCTTCTTGGTGCACATGCTAAAGCAGCCGATACCAAAGGTGCCCAGAGAGCAAAGATGACTCTGTGCTCGTCTCTAGTCTTTGGTTAGGATAAGCTGATTACCCTGTTAAAATTCCCAACTCTTCCTCCCAAATAAACTTTGGGAGAAGCACTATCAATGAGTACATGGAGATTACGTAAGCAGAGAAGAATGGAGTCATGCTACTTGGTAGCCACAGGAACCCAAACTTGTCACTGAGAATGAGAGATAAGTAGATGAAACCTTCCAAAAGATAAAAAGTGAAAACAACAGCAAACAAATTGTGTGAACAAAATGTTGGAGGGGTGACGTAGAGGTATTCATGCCACTACCACCCCCATTTTTTATTTTGTTTTTTCGAGACCGGGTTTCTCTGTAGCTTTGGAGCCTGTCCTGGAACTAGCTCTTGTAGACCAGGCTGGCCATGAACTCACAGAGATCTGCCTGTCTCTGCCTCCTGAGTGTTGGGATTAAAGGCCTGTACCACCAGCGCCCAGCAATCCTCCTCTTTTTATTGGAAAGGTGGAGCCTAATGCCAGGAAAGGGTTGGAGGTCATCAAGGCCCTGGAGATGCTGCAACACCTATAAGTCAGGAAAACTGGGTGATTCAGAGGACTCAGGTGGCATAGCTGACTGGTAGATTAATGAAGTCTGGAAGATGACCAGGTGAACAGCACTGCATTTCCTTCCAGAAGCCTGTGTGCTCCTGAGACCACCCCCCAACCCTCCTCGCATGGCACAAATGTCAGCTGCACTCAATGAATAGTCTGCCTGGCGCAAAGGAGCTAAGAGAGGGACAGCATGGATGAGGGCAGAGGAAGAGCAGGGAGCACTGCCACAGGTACCTGAAGAGCTAAGGAAACGTCTGAATGCTAAACAGTGTAACCCTCCTCGCTCCAGCTGGGCTCCCAGTATGTTAATACATATTCTTAATACTGCGGCAAGGAGATCCAAGGAATAGTTCTCAGTGGAAGTTAATTACAAACAAACAAACAATCCATCACAACCTGCTTCTAACACTATGTTCTTCATAATTACCCCTCCAGGACTCACAGCAGGGGGTTATTCTCCATGCAAGGCCAGAGCTGGTATGGGTGGTAAACAACCTATGACAGAAAACATCTTGGTATGTCATTTCTGACATTAAGCTATGGGCTGCATTTCTGTCTTTACAACATGCTTTGTTTCTCTCCTGCCCTGTTCTTGGGGATTTCAGCTGCCAGGTGGCTTGTAGCAGCCATGTAGCATATCCTAGTGGTGATGGACTAAAGACCTATGGCATTTAGTTAGATTGTGAGCTTAAAACCCTGGCCCAGTCTTGAGATGTATCCAGCCCATTGCTTGCCAGACTCAAGAAATCTTGAGTCATTCACTTGTATTGCTGATACCACAAAACTGTAAAGGGTTGTCCTTTCAATCTGTGAAGGTTTGAGTAATTTGTAGATAACGACAAATGGCTTACAAAAAACAGCTTCATGTGTGTGTTGGAGTACTCCAAGTGAATAGAGATCAAGGGGATGCCCCTTCCATATGGCACCAAACCTCAGACGTGAGAAACCTGAAATTATCAATTAAAAAGGAATCTTTCTCAGATCTGAATAGGCTGTTAAGGATAATAGGCAACTGAGGAAAACTCTAAAATAAAAGCAGAAAGGACTCAGAAGAAGGAAGTCAGGAGTCACAGAGACAACATGAATGACTCTATGACAATATAGAATCACAGGAACCAAAGCATGCTATTCTGTGCAGAGCCACATGGGCAATGCCCAGACTTGACAACATGTGCTCTCTGGCTTCTCAGAACCCTAGGGGTAAGGCGAGCTCTAAAATATTTTGAAGCAATGGGAAAAATAAGATCATATTCACAGATAAGAAATAAAACAGAAGAAATAGAACAATTGTGAGGGCTGGCAAAATATCTCTAGCCCAGAATTAGGTAGAGCAGCCACACTAAAAATCAAAGTGCAAAGGCAGAATGATGGGTGTTTTTCTCTCTGTTTTACACAAGCTACTGAAAAGTCCTGCTTCACAAAACAAAATGAACAAAACCAAAAGTGAGAATCTACAAAGACACATCAAATGTGTGATTCTGCGTAAGAGAAAAGTCAAAGAAATCCTCAGTATTGTAGCTGTACGGGGATGTGAGGACAAACATTCCTGCCTGGAGAAGGATGTGGGGAGGGGTCAGGTAGGATGATGAGAAAACAGATCAGTCACAGGTAACTGTCACTGTACGGTGGGCATATTTATATTTCTGTGGGAAATTCTGTGTGTGGGTTTCCAAACTTTACAAAAATAATGCAAGGAAGGGAAGGGACCAGAGTACTACCTGCTCTGTAGCGGACACTCATGCAAACACCCACAAGAGTCCACGTGCAGAAAATGACAGCAGGGACTGAATCGAGGTTCATTATACTGCGTTGAGAATAGTCTAAAGGCAGTCACTTTCAGAGGTGGTAAATACTGTCTTCCTCCATTTTTTAAAAAAACAAAAGATAATGTTTATGCAAAAATGATGTGGGAGTGTCATATCAATCTGTTGATTTCATTGGTTAAAAAAATAAAGAAACTCCTTGGCTAGAGCTAAAGGGCCAAGCAGTGTTTAAAGGAATACAGTTTGTGTGTTGTTATTTCGGAGCATAAGCTAGCCAGGCAGCCAGGGTGCTGGGGACGCAGCCACGCCTCTCCTATTACTACACAAAAATGTTGAGTAACTTTCTAGACTAGGAGTTTGGCTCAAAACTACACATTTTCATTACACCTTTAACTAGGACTGGACTTCTTCTGCCTTTTTGTTCAGGTCTATTGACTAAACTTCTGGTTTAGAGATTAAAAAGAATAAGTTTGTAAAGATACAAGTCAAACAGAGAGTAGACAGCAAGGATGCTCTCCATATGTGTGGAGGTGAATATGGAGCTAAAAGACCTGAATTTACCTCCCTCACAAAATAAAACAAAACCACCACAGAGGCACCATGATCTTGAATTTGCATATATTAAGATACATGTTGCCTTTAAAACACACAACCAATGCTTCCACAACACACCGGTGAAGTAGAAGTGGTACACCCTGCCTAATCTCCTCTATGCTGTCCAGGAAGGATACTAATAGTATGCTACTTTAGAGAGTGAGCACTGCAGCTGTTTTAGAGGTACCAGAGTTTTTCTTTTGGCGGAAGAGATGTCTGTCACCCATGAGAAATGCAGTTCTAGTCAGAAAGTTTCAGACTTCCGGTAGCTATCTGGTAGTTCTGGTCGAACGCCATTCCTCCCATGCCTCCTAAACAAACTTGCTGCTTCGGTCACTAAATATCATGGAATGTGCCTTCATTCTGCAAACCTTTCATATTGTTACTAATACTGTGGGAAGGTACTTTTGAAAAGCCCATCTGTAGTCTCTATGTCTCATACTAAACTATTCTACTATTACATGACTGCAAATCAGCTTTATATATCCCGAGACTAAGTATACAGAAATAAAAGAGACAATCCAGCACAGTACAGGACAAAAAGTCCTAGTACATTAAAGATGTGGGGAAAGGATAGATGTCACGTGACAAGGAAAGGTGAGAAGTCTCAGCCTCCTAATAATAGCCCAGCTATGCTACCTCATGTGACTCATGTAGCAATTAGTCTCAATTCTGAGATAACGATTCTGTGCCAGAGAGGGTGATGGAGATAACCAGGCTTCAAAGCGGCCAGCATAGCTACTGTTACAATCAAGGATCAAGGGCATGACGCACATCTCAGAAATAAACGTAATTGTCCAGGCTACATAATGACTAGTCATGATAACAGAGACAAAGAAGGAAGGGAAACTTCAGAAACAGCAAGTTAAATGAAAGACAGTGCACAGCACACAGCACAATATTTGCAAAATGTATTTCTATAAAGCTGGTTAAAAAGATGCATATCCCATCCTGGTGATGGAGAACCACATGATCTGTTCCACTTTGATGTAACTTTCTTCTTTGAGAAAATAGAGGCAGTTGAGTTATTCACAGTCATCAAGGTAACATTAACATTTGTGCCGTTTAAATATTTAACATTGTGAAATGTCGACAGGTTGGGTTCCCTGACAGTTACTCTCAAAAACTTTTGTTAAAGAAATAAATTGATTTAGACGCTTATAATATATTTAACCAGAATGAAATACATTACCAAAAAAAGTACATACCTTATGATCCCCTCCATTAAAAATATAGTTTAAAAGCATGTATCTTAAACCATGAAGATATTAGTGTATAGTTCTGTAACAGAACAGTTGCCTGGCATATATAACACCCTTGATTTGACCTCTAGCGACACTGAAAAAAAATCAATACACTGTGCTTAGGCTTTTAGTTGTGAGCCTAGATTAAGATAATAGCTATTCTCTTCCCTTTGGTTGTTGTTATTTGAAATTCTCCTACAATAAGCACATAATACCTCATACTATCTACTAATTTTTCAAAAAAGGGATCAAAAGGGACAGTATTTGAAGGTTGATACCCTCAGAGCAAGTCAATGCTACTTTTTCTTCCTCCCTTCGGAAACTACGATACATCTCACTGGCTCCTCCTATCACCTGGGAGGTGCTATTTATTCTCACTTCACAGAAAAAAAAAAAAAGAGGGGGCTTCTTGCTCATTCTTGAAACCTCAAATTTTTCTGGTTATGATGACATATACCTATAATTCAAGCATTATGGAGGGAGTATCTAAATATGAGGATCATGTGTTCAGGCTGCCTATGCTACATAATAAGACCTGACTCAAAAAGTATAATAATTATAATAAAAACTTAAGAGGAGAAATATAAAGGATACTTAATATTAGCAAGGTGATGTGGCATTTTCTACTTTAAGAAAATTCATCGGTAATAGTCTTAACTACCTGACAATAAATACAGAACAAAAAGAAAAGAAAAAAATTATAAATAAGCAATGAAGAAAAAATGAGAGGAGATGGATGAAGCAGAGAGGCCACCAGCTGAGTCTACAACATACACAAACAAACCTGAACTTACAGCCAAAGAACTGGCTAGACAGTAACAAAAAGAGGCTTGGAGAGTTAAACTAACTCTCCCCAGACACTTTGCTGCAGGAACGAGAGAAGAGAAAGGCGGAGAGACTACTGAGTTTATCAAGAGGAGACCAAATGCTGAAATCAACATGGCAGGGATATCAGGAGCACATCTGGTGGACCCAAGAACGCACATCTCGCTTCGGCTGAGGTACCCACTATTTAATTTCTGTCTTTAATCCTAGGAATTGCTCTCACGAATTTGGAGTGATAATGAAGAGAAATGTGATACTTATTTGCCACATGTATCTTAATTTAATGTATGCAACTATTATGGCTATGACATTGCCTTGGCAACTTAACATTTCTCATAATGGACATGCATTAGCATCACTTCATTTGCTTCTGCCTTCATATTACCTCAGCATTGTCGGAAAGTTCACAGAATCGCCATGCAAACCCGAGCTTCATTACAGAGCCCCTGAAATAGCACCGCTGAAAGAACATTTCATGAAAGGTATCTACTGTGCATGCTTAGGGCCTGAATTGGAATGATAAAATATAGATTTCATTTACTTTTATAACACAACCTTTTTTAAAAAATAATAACAGCCAGCCTTCCAAATCCTCACTCTTCAATTTAGTTCCTCAGAGGGAGAGCTACTGCAGAGGCTGGAGCCCAGGCAGAGCACACAGGGTATTATCATCATTCCCACTGACAATATGGATGTGATTAAAAGTTCTCTGCCCTAGCTTTCCCCATGAGGTGAACAAAAGAGCCCCAGGGCTGAAGCCCAGACGGGGATGGACTCCAAAAGACAAACAGTGATTTCCTGGGTTCTAATAAGGATGTAGCTTTCTCAGAACCCGACCCCTGAGCGAGCCTCCCTGAGAAACTGCGTTGCATTCTCCTTAAGTGTATTTCTGAAGTCCAGTATAGATGAGACAATGAGAAAGTCTCAGGTCTCCCTCCTAGGACTCCAGTTTGGATATTCCTTTTGATGTATACTGGTGGTCATCGAGAAGCTGTTTCTCAAACTTGTTCACATGATGAAGGCTTGGGAAAGATCTGAAGGATACAAATGTTTATAAGATGGCAAATATACCTCTCTCAAATCTCAAATAGTTACGGTTAGTATGCTATGTGCTAAACAATATTCAAGGTATTGGGAATGCCACAAAAGTTTTGAAAACCAAATGGAAATCTAAGCTTTCCAGGAACTTGTACTCAAGACAACCAACATAAACCACTGATTGTGGGTTTATGCTACTGTGTGGATGGCAGGTCTAAATGTGGCTAGAGAAAGCTCATGGAACAACCGATTGAAAGGGGAGTGGGACAGTGATGTGGGTCTCTGACAGAACCAAAGCGCCTATGAGGCATTCCTGAGAAGCAGCAAGGAGGCCTGTGCAGCACCACGTGGGGGAAATAGGAGAAAACAAGAGGGCTGATGTTAGATGTGGAACAGAGGCTCGAGAGTGAAGGCCTAGAATCTGCTGTGGGAGGCAGAACTGCACTGCCGCAACCCCCAAACTTTAATCCCCTGAGCCTGTGAATACGCAGTTTCATGGCAAGTGGAGAGTAAGGTGTGCAGATAAAATGAAGATTTCTACTCAGCTGGCCTGAAGAAAGGAAGAGTGTCAGATCGTGCTCTAACACAGGAGTCCTTAGCTTAAATGTGAAAGAGGGAGGAAGCAGAGCAGACAACAGAGCGGTACTGAAGAACAGCTCCAGCAACCACCCCTACATTTGAAGACGGAAGGGGTCAAAATCCAAGGAACAGCAGCAGTTGTTGAGAAAAGCAGGAAAACAAAATCTTCCCTAGAGCCTCCAATGTTGAAGAGCCCCTTCAACATGCTAACACCAGCCCAATGGGACTGCAGGGGGCAAGACGATGCCTTTGCCTTATTTTACAAGATTGAGAAGGAAGTTACTGGACTAAAGGGGAAGGGAGTTGGGCACAGGCATTGAGTGTGCTAAGAGATAAGAGGTACGTCATCCTACAAAGATGACTCCAAGGCAGGTCCATAAAAACAGACCCTGACTAAGAAAATGAACTGTTCACAGATAAAGCAGCCACTAGCAGAGGAACCTGGGTAAGTGGGAGAAGGGGTAGGAAGTGGGTGAAGATTGAGAATGTTTAATATTAAAATAATATTGAGCTGGAAAGCAGCAATGGAGCCTGGGACACTCAATGATGTGGCCTGACTGAGATGCCCAAGTCAGGCTATGACCTATGACCTATCTATGGGCTGAGACCTTAGTCATTATAGTTTAGAGACAGCAAGGTGGAGAGGGCAGGGCTCCTGGAGAGAAAGACTTCTGTGTTCTTTTGGGAGGAACCTACACTTCCACCTTACAGACATTGTCTGCCATATGATATTAAAAGCTCTATGGGGCACTAGTGGGCAGTCTGGTTTTTAAATACTCACAGGAGTAATATGAGTACTACTGACAGCTCCTATCTCAGGGAGTGGGTAAAACCAGTTTCTCACCCAAGAAGGGGTCAAATTAAAATTTAATTCATCCTGGGAATTTTTTTTTGCCTTGCATTTCATTAATCCCAGATGTGAAATACGGTAGAGCATCACTAAAGCCTTCACTCAACAGGAAGACTTCTTTATGAATCACTGCTCCTGTGACAAAACATATTATCAGAAAACAATTTGGTGGGGAAATGGGTTGACTTCGCCTTAGAGTTCCAGGTAGTCCATCACTGTGGAGAAGTCAAGGCAGGAACTCAAACAGTTAATCATATCACCCCACAGTCAGAGGGCAGAATGAAATAACATACGTGCTTGCTCCACTTGCTTTTTCTCCTCTTACACACTTCAGGACTCCCGCCTGCCAATGCTGTGTTTCTCCACATTAGTTAAACCAGTTAAGAAAGTCTCACATAGATATGTCCACAGGTCAAACCAATATATAATCCCTCATTGTATCTGTCTTTTCAGGTGATTCTATGTTCTGGCAAGTTCCTGTTTAAACTAATCATATACTAAGTTATTTTTAGCGTTAGCTATGAGTATTCTACTAACAGGTGGTCTGACAGAAGGGGCGCTATTGGTAACAATAACATTCTGCCTAGCTCAGAAAGCCAGATGAAATGTTCTCGGTATAAAAGATAATAGATGTGCTTAACATGATTTAAATATTATATGGATATTAAAGTATTATTGGTACCCCACTAGTCTGCATAATTTTATATGAAACTTAAAGCAAATAAAAAGCCACAAATCTTTCAACTTAACATGTTTGAACTATGGTTACAGAAATAAATTCCATTACTCTGCTCTCCCACACACACACAGACTGTTACCATAGTGGATGAACACCAAAACTACACAGTGTACTTTGAGCTGAAGTGTTGAGTAGCTTAGGCTCAGGCAATCAGTGCAAGGAAACAGGGAAAAGGAAAAAAAATCCTGAGATTATAGGACAATGCTGTCAGCACTGATAAGTGAAGTAAGTTTGTGTGAAGTAAGTGTAAAATAAGACCACAGAAGTACCAAAGTTTATCAGATATGTTTTATAGGTCTGACTATGAAGATATACATTTTTATAAGTTGGCTATTTCATCCATCTTTTTAAAAGTTTTTACATGAGAGATCATAGTGTCATATACTCAGATATCCAGGCTTATGTAATAGGACACACATGGAAATTTTAGAAAATCTAATTGAGTAAGAACAGAGAAAGTGAAGTTAATCCTCTAACATGAACCACATCACCTATTCCACCAAAGATGAGACATGCTGAATTAATTTCAGGGTCAGCTTTTATATGTGACACTCTAGCACACTCAGACAATCTAAAACACAAGGTCATGGCCATTCTGAGAAGCTAATCTTACAGACCCGATGCAGTGAGATCCAAGCTGTGTAGCAGGGGTTCCATGTGTTGGGGAGGCTGTATTGTTAAGACTGCACTCCCCACAACTCTTCTACCTGCGGTGCCTGCTCTGGTAAAAGAGGGTTTTATATGGTGATGCTCGGTTAAGGTCTCAGTAACTGACACAGAACGGTGTGTGTCCACAAAGGCACAAGAAGCATGAGAAAGCACTTGGAAATGAGCGTCACCTATATTCCTCATTGACAACAACTTTACAAAGCTGTAGACAGACTCGGAAAGTATACTTCCCTTGTAACGTGTAAGGAAACCGGGAAAAAAAAATCCTAAACACTGTCTGTGACTACAATAAACTTTGAAGTTTCTATCATCCTAAATGCATACCAAATGTCACTCTATGAGTTCAGGTAAACATACCATGTGCTCTGTGCCTCCAAGATATATTGAATTCACTGAAATAAATTGGGTAGTTTTCAATACCACTTTGTCATTATCTCTTACAATGCTATCCTTCAGCTGAGAGCACTTCTTTTCCAAAGGCCTCCTTGTGAATATTACAGCAATTAAGAAGAGCACTTTAATGTATAGGAAGAGAGCACAATGGTTGCCAGTGGGGATGGGACTCTGGAATTAAGTTTAAACATCACAGGAAACAGTTCTCATCTCCGGGAGATAGGACAGGTATGGTACAGTTGGGCTTATTAGGGAAAATGAAAAGAAGACCTTCAAAATTCAAAAATAAATTTTCAATCATTTCTTTGTACATTCTGTAACAAATTACTTTGTACGTACTATGGGAAAATGTTCCCTGAATTTGATTCTGAAAGTACAGCATCATGGGAAACAGTCACATTTCTAAGTATCCTTCTCTTTGACAGGGCAACATCAGCAACATCAGCCATCCTCCCAGCCCCTCCTGGTTCTCCAGCAATTTATAGAAATTATGTGGCCAAAGGAGTGTGGCTTCTAGAACAATCCCCTTCCAGGACTGGAAAGGCTCTTGCAAGATGCTAATCAAAAACTCACTGCACCACACATAACTTATGGATGAGAGACCTGTCTAAGTAGGAAAGATGACTAGACTCTGAGGGTACTTCTGATAATACTACATGCTAGAGCCAACCTCACAACAAGGCAGATGGGAAAACTTCCAACAAAAACAGTCAACACTGGCAATTATTGGTCTCTCTCTCTCTCTCTCTCTCTCTCTCTCTCTCTCTCTCTCTCTCTCTCTCTCTCTCTCAGACACACACACACACACACACACACACACACACACAGCAAAAACAAAATGTAAGAAAACAAAACCCTCCAAAACTCCAGAGACCAAGCTCCCAGGGAACAAAAGTATCAACAAAACGAGCCCAGCAATGCCTAAAAATGCAATAGTTTATTGACAATTGGGCATTACCCTAAGAACACAAGTTTTGTAGAAATAAAGCTGAAAAATAATTAAAGTAATTTATCATATTAATAGGTGAAAACAGGAAACATAATTTAGTCATCTCAATAGATATAGGGATAAAAATATAAAGTAACATTTTTTCATTCATATAAAAACTCTAGTGACTAGAAACTGACAGAAACTTCCTCAGCCTGAAAAGCCTTCTGGCATTTTTTAATTGATGCTTAAACTTCTCTTTTTCCTTATGCCAAGACTGCCAGTTCTTGAGAAGAAGCAGAGACAGCAAGTGATCTTATTCAAAATCCTCACAGGAAAAGGAGAATACACTCAACTTCTCAAACTTGACTCGGAATAATAAGGTACTAATAATATTTCAATGTGTTGCAGTATATATAGCCACATTGCAAGTAATTTAATATAAATATCAAAGCTACACACAGGCATGAAATACTTTATATATCAATACACAGCAATGTCACAACAGAAGTTGGAAAGTTGAGCAGATTCTTACTAAGATGATGAGAATCACTGACATCACTGCTTCTGTTTTACACTGCAGGTCTTAGCATCCTACGGCAAGAAAGATACCTATAAGGATTAATAAAAAATAATTTGAAAGGCTTAAGTAAACCGTCATCTATGGTCTGATGTTCATATACAATCCCTACTTTTTACTCAATTACATTATCCAAGTTCAAATGTCTTCAGGAAATTTTTTGTCTTAAAGTTTTATCTTTGGAGCTGGAGTCACAGCTCAGTGGTAAGAGCACTCGTGGCTCTAGCCAAAAACCCAGGTTCAATCTTCAGCACCAGCATTGTGGCTGATAACTACCTGTAACTTTAGTTCCAGAAGAGTTAATATTCTTTTCTAGTCTACCACGAGGACTGCATGAATGCTGTATATAAACATAAGCAGGTAAACAGACACATAAAAAAAAACTTTAAAAACAATCACATGAGAGCTATGAATGAAGAGAAGGCCAATCGTAGAGCAATTAACTAACATACATTAAGGCCTGAGTTTAGACCCGTATTCTTAGGGGCCTAACATAGTCAGCATCTGCACGTGTGTGTGTGCACACACTCACACACACATATACCAAATTCCATATGTCAGCAATGAACACACTCAAACTAAATAGGTTATTTTTATAAAGGCAATAAAAATTAGGAACTCAGAAATAATTCCAAATGAGTACAAGTTGTTTATGCAGAGACCGTCAACCTTTACTGAAGATGAAAGAAGAAAAGTAAAGCCGTTAAGACACCTCCTTGAAATGAAGATTCAGTATTATAAGGATGTCACCATCCCTAGGAAACATAGATTCACTTCCATCTCCATCAAATTCAATAGGACAGTTCTAAAATTTAAGTGGAAGAACAAAGGCGAAAAATAATCCAACCATTCCTAAAGAAGATGAACAGCAGAGGGGACCTGCGGTGACAGATACCAAGGGCCATTACAGAGCAGCGGTAATTAAGTGAGCAGAGCATTAGCTCAGGAAGAGTCAGAATGACAAATGAAATAATTTAGAGCATCCAGAAACAGACACGGGGATATTAAGAAATTTGAATTAGACAGAAACAGCTCTGTGAACCAGTGAATAAAAAAGACTTCAAAACTAATGGTACCTGGAAGTAACCATCTCTTATGGAGGAAATATTGTACTCCAATACTCATGGGTAAAGAGATAAAATTATAGCATGTCTTTGAATACAGAGTTTTGTGTATCTCATGATGGTTTCAAAGTCACCATAGAGCTGAGCATGACTCTGAAAGCCTCACCCCCTGCTTCTGACTCCATGGTGGTAGGATTAGTTGGGTATCACTATGTTTTGGTCTATGCATCTCTGGAGCCCGAATCCAAAATTCTGTGCATTCTAGGCTAGCACTCTACCAAGTGAACAACAACTCCAGTTCAAAATTATAAAACCTTTATCTAAAAGGAAATTTATTACATTTGGAAAGGTATAAAATTTTCAAACATTAAAAAAAACCTGGTAAGTTTGAGTCTACTATAGCCAAGAATCCCTGCTCATAGAAAGATACATAGGAGTAGAAAGATAAACCACCAAGCAGGAAAAGATACATGTGGCACATGCTAACCACAAATAGTGAATATTCCAAACAGGTAAAGAATTTCTATAAATCAGGGAGGAAAATAGCAAATGTGGCCAAGAGTCCTTGCAGAACATCACCGGTGTGCCGATCTGCACAGCCAATGCCTGCATTTACTACACGGATAGCCCAAGCACAAGGAAATATTTCATATCTACAAAGTGGCAAAAATTTAAAATATAGCTAAGTTAAGTTTTGCTGACCATGTAGAACACGTGGAATTCTATTTTACACTTTCTGGTTTTAAAAAATTAGTAAAATTACAGTGAGAAGCAATTTTACACTATCTAATACATTTGAAAAGAAAGATATTCTGTAAAACCATGGTTTCATTCCTAAGATTATCTCCTGGAGAAAACTGTTAAAAATGTTACCAGAATATAGGGAAGAAAAATTATAAACATTGTGACTCAGATCTGAACTGCTTCCACAGGCCACACACTAATGTGTTTTGGTTGCCTTCAAGTGTGGTCTGGATATTTCCACCTGCACTACCCCAAACAGTGTCTCACTTCCTCCAAGACCACTTCTCTGAACCCCCCCCTTCCCCATTCTTCATTATGGTTAAGGGAGTATGTCCTATCTGTGTCCCCCTATCTCTACACCTAAATGCAGTGATATAACGTTTGTATTTTAATAAATAAAGCTTGCCTGAAGATCAGTGAGTAAAGCAGCCCCACTGGTCAGCTTACAGACCAGGCAGTGGTGACACACACCTTTAATCCCACTAGCCACACTAGTTTGCCATAGAAACCCGGCAGTGGTGGTGCACACTTTTAATCCCAGCCCTAGAGAGGAATATAAAACGGGAGGAGACCGCTTTTAGACACAGTCTCATTCTGAGATTCCTGAAGGCAGAATTGCCATTTCTAACTGAGGTAGACAGTCAGTGGCTGGTTGTTTTGCTTTTCTGACCTTCAGGTTGAACCCCAATATTTGTCTCTGAGTTTTTATTAATTGTGCTATACCTAAATTACTTTGTTATCAGTTGCTCCTTTTTTGTCATGTGTATTAGTGTCAATTGTAAAATCAATTCTAAAGGAAATTAAGACACTGCTTGATCATTCCTCCCATGGAATTCAATTCTATCACCCCCACATGTCAATCTAAGCTAATAAGACAGCAGAGGGTGACATCTACTGCCATCTCTTGCTTACATAGCTCTTTATCCCCAGTGTTTCTCCAGGACAGCTGGTCTTTGGAAGATTTTAGTGTCTTCCCCTCCTCTAAGAGATGACAAACCCTGCCCAACATCCTCTGAGAGACAATAGACCCTGCTCTTCCTGTGAGAGACAATAGACCCTGCCCAACATCCTCTGAGAGACAATAGACCCTGCCCCACATCCTCTGAGAGACAAGAGACCCTGCTCTTCCTCTGAGAGACAATAGACCCTGCCCCACATCCTTTGAGAGACAATAGACCCTGCTCTTCCCCTGAGAGACAATAGACCCTGTTCTTCCTCTGAGAGACAATAGACCCTGCCCCACATCCTATGAGAGACAAGAGACCCTGCTCTTCCTCTGAGAGACAATAGACCCTGCCCCACATCTTCTTGGAGATGATAAACCCTGTTTCATGTCTTCTGAGAGTTAATAGACCCTGCTCCACGTTCTCCGAGAGTTGAGAGACTCTGCCTCACGTCTTCCGTGAGAGGACAGACCCTGCTTTGACCTCAGGGTGTTCTTTCCATCCCACTCCCTCCCCCTTTATGACAATCTCGCCTTTAAGTGCCACTCACTGGATTCCTCCTTTACACCCCAACAATCCTCTTTAGGCTTTATGGGCCAGCTGGACTCTGTTTGTCAGCTGGAGCAACATAGCAAATGCCCAGAAAAAAAAAAATGAAACCACTTCCCCATATGAAGTGACAGGTAACATGGATAACATATCTAAATTTTTTGACATATGTTTAATATGTGGTATTGTATAAAAAGATGTGACATAAAATTGAGTCCCAATTAGAAAAGACCGAACCAAAAGACCTCTGTATAAAATACTTGAGAGAAATTGTAAAGAAATAGATGAAAACCCATGTAGAGGTTATTTTTAGTTCAATACAGGCATTTATACAGGCATCATGCGAATGTTCACTTGCCACCAAACGCCAGGCGCTCTACCAGGGGATAAAGACAGAGCAGCACTCAAAGATGACAATGCCCCAAAGCTCAGCAACAAACTTTCTAGAAAGTAAACACTTTGAGAAACACAGAAACAAACATGTACATCTTTTGTGGCACTGTGACACACAAAATCTTTTTATATGTTGAAAAGGTTAATGCACCATAAAAATATTCTTAATGAAAGGATATCTGTTTACCCATCAACAAACATTCCATTCCGGTAGCGTTTTCAGATTTCGAGAAGAAAAACCCTCTTCCCGGAGAACATATTAGTCTTCTAAACTTGCATGTCACCCCAGGGCTAGATTTAAAAAACACATTTATTTGCAAATTGATTGCCTTCATTTCACCAGTAAGTGCTTTTAATTTGATTTTTTTTCTCGGGATATTTTAACTGGGTACCTCATCACCCACATTCTTGTCAAGCCGAAGCTACTCCCTTACTCCAAGGAAAGGCACCTTTGAAAGTCGAGCTGTGCCTTATAGGACACCAGGGTACCATTTAATACAACAAACCAATGGTATTTAGCAACCTTAGAGAGTCCCTTCCACACCTGGGAAATCTGATTCAGCACCTGTACTATTGTTTTAGAATATCTCCCTAAAGGAAACATTTTCTCCAGGTAATGAAAAATACCTTGAAAAGAAAGAGCATTCAGATTTTAAGGGGCTGCACTGAGGGAGATATGCAACAAATGACTATTGAGAATCTTATCTCCTGAGTTAAAATTTTATCCCTTCATTTCATGGCAAGGAGATAAAAGGTTGCCTGAGAGATGGGAGAATGCTGTCTATCAAGTGTCTGTCAAATTATCCGTTGAAAAGGTCACTCCGATCACAGTGATTCCTCTAGCTGCTATCATGTTAGGAGATTTTTGTCGGAGATTTTTAACCTCCCCAGAACATACTGGGAAATGCAGAAGCATCTTCTTTCACCCAGGCAATGTGAGACTCAAGCCCCAGTGCTAATTTAACTACCAAAAATCCATCACTTGCATGCTTCTGAAATATAAATGTGCCTAAGGTAATGGCTAATTGTTGGATGACTTCTTCCTAGGAAGGGCTTACCTGAGCCCTACAAAAAAGGAATGGCAGCACCGAGGTGCCATGGAGAAGCTGCTGCACTGGCCTTTACATTTAATGCAAGACTTGACTGGAGAGCTCAAGGCGAGGTTGTGATTTATGGGAGGGAAAGTGATGATTAGTACAAATTAATACAATAATTAATACAAATTAATAGTTGCCAATACCAAGATGATTCACACAGAGGCTTCTTTGATTTGTTTGGTCCATAACATTTCCAAGTTCCACAGATTTGGTTTATTTGAAATCTTTTATTACCCGCGTACTTGGGAAACACTGGGTGACTTATTTCCATGTAGGCTATTGGTATCCTTCCTGTGAGCACTGGTATCCAGCAAAGCACAGGAGCTCACGGAAATCAGTTCACTCTGGTTGACCAACAGAAGCCTCCTCCACAGGCAGCAGATGAGCAGGCCTAACACCTGCGCGGAGATCCTGAGTTAAGGTCCTTTGCTACTCAATCTAGAATACTCACTCCTAGCGTCCTTCGTCAGTTTCAAAACCCTTGTCAGGTGTTTCAGCTTGTTTATGATGTGATCAAGTCATTTCATATATAATTACATGGCCATAAGGACTGCTTTTGGCAACTGAGGCCAGGATGGGAGTTGGCTTCTCAACACAACTTAAGGAAGACCCTCTAACCCTTTGGACAAAATCAAGCCATGGTTATGCCTGTCAGTTCGGGACAATGACACAAAAGCATATTTTCTTTTTCCGATTATGTTTTAGTAAACTACACATGTTCTCATGAATTATGATTGAACACATTCTATATTCATTACTCATTTTTGAAAAGTTCATCTATTGTGCAAAAAAGTCCTTCCTTATGATATCCATCACTAAAGCTTTCAATCTTGATTCAACACAACACAGTACATATTTCTCAGAAAGATGAACACCAGCAGATAAGTAATTTTTTAGTTTTGTTTCTAAAGGAAAGACGTTCAAAGGTAGAAAGATGGTGAAAAGCATAGAAGTGAAGAAAAGAGATAAGGAAACAAGGAACAAGAGGAAGAGAAAAACAGACTGTGACAGAAGAAACAGAAGCAAAGCAGATGAGCGGGCAAGACTCAGCCAGTGCGGTTCTTGACCTGGTACCGACAACACAGACACGGCAGGGCCATAGAGCTGAGTCGCGGGTGCTTTCTATCTAGACGTCGTGAAATCGTCACGAGTGGGAGCAGGAGAGTGGGGACTCGGAATGCTTTCCCACTTCCCCAGGTCGACTTCTCCAAGTCCCCCACACTCCCTCAGCCCACATAAGCTTAGGAATCACTTGAGGCTCTTACAGATACCTACCACTACCTCCTCAGCTGAGCTCGGAGAGTGGGCAGAAGGGAAGCCTGTGGTCTCCCACAGACAGCATTCAAGTAGTCCTTTCTGTCTAACCACAATATTTGCGTCTTGCAAGAGGAGAGGGCACCTCTCCCAAACCACAGGCCCAGGGCATTCCTTGATACTAAATGAACTGCTTTTCCACATAACCTATAACTTACAACATCCACTAACAACCCCTTTCAGCTTGTCTAACACATGCAAATTCACCTTTAATATCAATGTCACTTATATTAAATATAGTCATGAAAGTATGCGCCTAGGAACCTTGGCTGTGATTGTTCTAACTTTAAAATTCCATGAAGCCATATTGCCAAATTCCTCTCATGTGCTACCTGATTTTAAAGTCAATTTCCACCTCAATATGAAACACTAAAAATTTCAGTAAAAAAGTAGTGGGATGAACTCATCCACACATATAGAAAGTATGTTAATTGTTTTCAATTGACTAATGAGAAAATTGAAAAATCCTGACTATTAGGAATATGTTTAATGAAAAGCTATTAATACTTGTCAAATAATGCAACTCGGGTCTTTAAAGAAAAGAAATAAGGCTTTTTATTGTTTTTTTCTGCCAATTTAACTACTAGATTATGAATGAAATGAAATTTTTCTCAAATCTTGAATTTTTTGATAACTTTGGTTTCGTTACATAATGCCTTAAATTTTTCTTCACATTAGTTGAATAGTATCTGTGAATTAGAGAGTGAATCCATTCACGTAATTTGATGCTGTGACAACACAATTTCTTTAAGAGATGCTTGCTCCTCCCTCAGTGTGCTCTTCCCAGCCTAACTCACGAACTGGCTAACACTCATTGTCATCTGGACTGGACCTAGAACCTCCTGGAAGACACGCTTCTAGGCACGTGCGAAAGGTGAACTGACAAGGGGGACCTTCCCTCAACAGAGTGGCAGCACTCTGTGTTCTGTGGCTTAGACTGAGTAAGGAGGGGGTAGGGGTGGTGCCCAGGAGAAAGTTCGACAAGCACCCGCATTCGTCTGTCTCTGCTTCCTGACTGTAGGTGCAATGCAACCAAACTCCTGCTCCCAGGCCTTCTGCCATGGTGAACTTATTATTTCCATACAGTGAACCTAAATAAGTTGTTCATTCCTGAAGCCGCTTCAGGTGAGATATTGGATCATGGTGGTAAGCTAAGTAACCAACACAACATTCGTGAGCAGTGTTCACTAAGGCCTCCATTTAAAATTTGCAGTGTTAATCAAAACGATATGCTCACTGAATACTAACCAAAGTTAAAAGGGAAACAACCACATTTGTTCAGGGTCGAATAATCAAAAATCATTTCAGAATGAAACTACCAAATGGAGAAGCTCTTCCATCATGTATGAAATATATCAGGCCCAACTACCAGGCAAGCAATTCGAGTTGTTCTGTTGTATACAAGCAATCATTTGGGTTTCAATGACTCCACTGAGAAAATATCTGCAGCAGCCTCCTGAAAAGACTCAAGCTGTGTCTCCTGACCCTAAATCAGTGCAAATGGAGGCAACTGTCCAAATAATCTACGCAAAAAGCCCCACTCCAATTATCTGTATATCTTAGGAAAAATAGTCTCTCTTTTTTTTTTTTACATTTTGGTAATTATATCCATTCTCCTCTTTGGATATATGCAAACTAATATTTTCCCCTCAAGTAAAATCAAACAAAGAGAAAGAGAAGTCACACAGAATATAGTCTAATTTATAAAAGATGGTTATTCAGTAACCAATTCCTGTCTTGTTAATTCTGTACCAATTTAAGTCCCAAAGTAAATTTGTAGATTTAAAAAATAATGATGATTTTTTAAGCATTTAGTTGCATTATATAGTTCTTTACTCATTTCAAAATCCATAATTGAAAAATATTTTGAGAAGTTTTCTACACGATTAAACTCTTGTACCTTGACCTCGAATATTGTGTGTCCTGGAGCAATTTGGTATGGGTGTAAAATGAGAGCTGGCATTTTGATAATACTACAGGACAATTGTTGACACAGCATTCCATGGAGTTGCTAGGCAGCGGGGAAGGCGCATTCATGTGCACTGGCTGCTGAGACTACTGTTTGGGTTCCTGAGCATGGTGTGGGTTTAAGGGAACTCTACAGCAAAGTTCAGAGTCAGTCATAGCCACACTCGTTTAAAGCTTGCTCACATGGTCTGCTAGCTAAAGAAAACAGCGAAGAACTCTTTCAGGGAGCAAGAAAGAACTACTCCATCAAGACAGTGCCACCTTGATATACAGCTATATTACTTAGGGATTCGCCTACTATACCAGTGCATTGTGGGTAAAACCACCATCCATGCCTTCTCGAAGTTAGAGGGAAACATTAGAAACCACGATGTATTAAATGTGAACACCTTGAGCACAAATCTGTATTGTATCAATCTTTATCTTTCAATGGAGAATATTAACATTAACCCATATAGGTAGCTAGTTTCAATTAGTTTAAGCTAATAAAAAAGTATTGTTTCTTTCTGCAACAGTACTCGAAAATAGCATGCACACACAATGGTGATGAAGTAAAATTCTTACAAAGCGCATGCTAAATCAAGGTGAGAACATAAGGGTAAATAGTGGAATTAAGTAGAGATCAAAATGATCATAGCAATTCCTTTGCTGCAAATCTCTAAATGCATGCAGAAGGTATTACAGAAAACAGCAGTTGTCACATCAACAGTCATCAGAGACACCATCCCGGTTAACGTCCTGGCCACTGGTCATCTTCCATAAACACTTTACCTCTTGTCATGTGTGCTTAAAGTAACACATGCTAAAGATTAAAATTCGTGATTTAAAGGAAGAGCTAGATGGCCAGAATATATATATATATATACATATATATATATATACATATATATATATATACATATATATATGTATATATATATTCATGAAAGTAGATATGGTTTCATGGGTGGGAAGTTGAACATGGAAAAGAAGAAGCAAGCAAAACAACAAAACAGGATCAGATGAAAATATCTATGTATAAACCAAGAGATTTCATAGTTTCGCTCAAAATAAGCAATAAATCTGATGAAAATAACAGTGTCTAATAGTTTTACCTGAAATGCTCTGGTCTAAGTACACACATATGCACTCACTTGTGGCTCACACTAACACAACCTGGTCATTGTCATCCTGCATTACAGCTGAAGTAAGAGACACAGTGAGGTTAAGTGGCTTCCCTGAATTCAAACAGCTTGTAGGTGGCAGAATCATATTTAATCAGATTTGCTTCAGGGCCTGTGATTTTAATTTCGATGCCACACTGCTGTGGAGTAAATATGTAATATAATTTCCATACTTCTCTATTCCTAATTGTTTCATTAATGTCTTAAATGGGAAATGAAGTAAAATATTTTGGCTTCTGAGGGAGAAAACAGCTATTTTTCAGGAACACTTAAGCTCCTTGCCTTTCTGAAATGACAGAGCTTTATGAACACTATCAAACAAATGCTAAACATTATTTTAAAACAGGACAATAAAGCAGTCAAGAAAGGCACTCTGAAAAAAATCAGCTCTTGAAAAGTTCTTTGTATATTTAAGATGCTGGTGTATGTGTGTGCGTGTGTTTATGAGAATGGGCACACGTGTGCAGGTCAGGAAGACTGACCTTCATCCTTCACTTTGTTTGTAACAGAGTCTCTTGTTTGTGCTGCACACGCCTGGCCACTGTGGTCCACCAGCTTCTGTGGATTCTCCTGGCATAGCACTGGAGTGCTGGGATTACAGGCAACTGCTTTATGTCAGTGCTGGGCATCCATACTCCAGTCCTCATGCTTGTGTTACCCACTGAGCTTATCCCTCATCCTTGATAAACTCTTGAAAGTTAAGACTGCTTCAGACAAAAAAGTCACAAAACTTATTTTTACATCTTCCATGATGATCTTCTTCACCCTAAATGTAATGAGTTTTCTACATAGGACAATCAAACTTCCTGCAATGTGAAACCTCTACCAGAGGATATTTGAGTCAGAGGAAGATGGGGCCAGAAAATGAATTGACTTAAACATGTCTGTGTCCCATAAAGAAAAAAGGGTGAGGTTTCATAAAGTCTTGGAGAGGAAAAAGCCAGCTGGGAATTTTGGAACTCCTCAGTTAAAAGGAACCAAAGAGTGAGTCTCAGACTTCGTTCAGTTAATGCACAGTAATTCTTGAGGCGAGTGTACCTGATGAGTTCACAGTACAGCAGCATGGTCTGCATAGCCGCTGCTTAGACATGGAGTGTCTGTCTTTAGGGAGAAGGATGAGTGGATAGTGGACAGAGAGATAGCCATCCATCAATCCATCAAATCCTGAAAGAGCTCCTTGGGCAGCAGAGGACATTACTGGCTGTAGTGGGAAGAGCTGGGATCTAAGTTGTTTTCAAATGCTTTAAGGTCACCCACTGTCCAGACTGGAAGACACACAGACTAAAAACTTGTTTTCCTACCGTTGCCTCACTAGCATCTGGGAGTTAAATAAAAGACAATTAACCAAGCTCTGGGGAAACAACACACAACTAAGGGCAGGCGAGTATTATGAGGAGCTCGTGAGCATCTGAACTAGCTTACAGGGCAAAGTCTTTTTTAAGTATGACGTTTGGTAACTCTAGCCTCTCTGTTAGAACAGCAGCAAATTATAAAAACGGAATTGTAACCAAGTTAAGAGAATCACACAGTAATTTATTTTCTGTCAAAGAGATTGCGAGCCGCATAGGAAGGAGTTCATGACTTGTATTATTTTATATTCCTCTGGTAACCTTGCATAATGCTTTTCATCTACTGAGACATCAATAAATAATTATTGATTAACTGAAGCCAGTGACAGGCACACCACTGTTTTTTTAAAGCATGAACACCTATACACTGATTTCCATACTTACATTCTTCAGCCTAACCTTCCCCAAATTGCAGATGTTGGCTGTGCAGATGCTGAACCCCCGACTACACGGGCAGTTGACTGAAACACCAAACTAAAGCCACGAGGTCAAAGGACATTATTCCTGAAGTGTGACTAACGGAAGGAGCTTGCCTCATGCTTTCATATCTCTGGGGTAGAAAATCTATTTACTTTACAAACACAAGTGAGGTTTAATTGATCATCATCGTTTTGCAGCAGCAGATGACAGCAGAACCTTCCAGCTTGGTGCAGCTATGCTATTGCTTTTTTCTTTGTTTGGTATTGCTGGGTTTTGTTTTTTTTTTTCAAGGACAATTATGCAAAAACACATAGAAACATCATTTTCCCTGATAGGTTTTAGAATCATGAACACTGAAGTCACAACTTCTTTTAGACAACATTATCTACAAGCCCAAATTCAAGTATAATTTTGCATGGGTTGGGGTGACACAAGGTGCTTACTCAGTTTCCTTAATCATCTGTGTTAAGTAACCATAGCTAAGTAGTTTGCATAAACAAAAAAAAATAAGATGTACCACATTTTTGCTATCCTCTAATTTGATGCATGGAAACAAAGTCCTAGATTTCTTCCATCTGTTGGGGAGTCAGAGGAAATCGTATCATCCCACAGTCACACATACTGGTAAGCGAAATTTATTCTGTCATGTTTGAAAGGTACTCGTGTTTTCTGATAGCTACTCTAATGATCTCATTAAGCCAAAGCCTAAACAGATTGGGAGTCACTGTTTTGTGTACCATAAAATGGATGCGTGGTCCAAGGACAGACTTGTGAGGTGTGGTGGCAATGACTAGACGGTCCAGCCTTTTATGTACTAAGCTAAGCGTGAGAAGGGTAAACAAAGAGAGATAGATGTCCTTTGGCAGGCATGGCTTCATTCTCATCACTGCGGATATGAGTACCAACAGATCAAGCTGTCATAAGATTTCTTCTTACATTGGGCTAAATCACTATTTAAAAAAAATTCTAATAGGAAATGAAAGGAAATAACCAAATGTGTATATACTAAAGCATAATTCATCATGTAGCTTTACCAGACAAAGCAAATGAGAAAGTCCCGGGCCAGTCATGAATGCGTGTCCAACTCTGAGTGACTTGTCCTTAAGAT
This sequence comes from Microtus ochrogaster, assembly GCF_000317375.1. Taxonomy (NCBI): domain Eukaryota; kingdom Metazoa; phylum Chordata; class Mammalia; order Rodentia; family Cricetidae; genus Microtus; species Microtus ochrogaster. Next base: position 46,652,751 of record NC_022030.1, read on the forward strand.
GGATCTTCTGTAAATAATTAAATTAGTGGGTTTTATTTTTTTTAATCTTTGCCCATCTGGGCATAAAGGAAAGAAGAATTGCACACACACACACATGCACACACGCACACATGCACACACGTGCACGTGAGTATGGGAAAAATACTAATGACTTAACCTTGTTTTCATAATGTCAGCACAAAAGCTTTACCATATGTGGATTGTTCAAATAAATGGCAGAAGAAAATCAGGAAGATTATGATACTTTCGCTAGGGGTAACGAGAAAATTGAAAATACACACATATCTACAAAAGCTATGTTTTAAATGTGGATCATGTCATTAAGAAATGCTTCATATAGGGAAGTCCTATTTAATAAGTTAATTTGACAGTGTATTGTAATTGATAAGCTAAATGCAGGTTCTCTAAGCACAGGACAACTCAGCCTGCGTGGTTTTGGTTACCTCATGGTATCTAGAATACAGCAGAGGGCTGCAGTCCCAGTCCCAAGAGAGGAGACTGGGGGCTGTGACGAAGGGGGATGGAGCAGTCATAGGCACATACTTTCTTTTGTTACTTCTTCCTCTCATTAAAAATACAAACCACAAATTATTTTCTCGTTGGTCCAGGGCGCTTGACAAAGCTGACTATGACAGCAGCGTCCCTGAGAATATTTCCACTACTTAGGGACCAGGCCTGCAAATGTGGCTTCACTGCCCTCACTATTAAAAGCAATCTGTAAAAGAGGCTTAAAAACCCAGGGGTTTCATACCAAGTGAACAGTAGGAAAGGTGACCTTTCGTTCCGTTTGTTTATTAGAGGATCTGCAGGCTCCAGCTCAGTGTGGGTCCTGCATCAGCAAGAGGCCAAAGGGGAGATGGCAAACTCTGTTTTTTCAGAGGTCACATAATCAACTTAGAAAATACAGCTAGAAGAGACCAAGAATGAAAGCTTAGTTTTTGTTTGTTTGTTTTGTTTTGTTTTGTTTTTTGGTATTCTCTAGCACTGTTGATTAAATGTAAATCCTATACTAGTAATTTTCCATTTGGGGTATAACAGACTTAGTATCCTATTGGTATTAAATTAAATTATAAAATTAAATTTTGTATATTTACAAAATTAAAGAAAAGAGACATAGAATAACTAAAATAGGTCAGGAAAAATGAAAATTAATATGAGACTAAAATATAAGTCAAAATGAATATAAAATAGACAAAAAGTAAAATTAAGATAGTGACCATATATTTTTCCCAAAGTTTATCATTACATCATTTAACAAAGACTATATTATTTAAAATCCATTTAGAAGAATAAAGACTGTTTTTATATAAGCCTCATCATGCTAAATTTCTAAGGAGATATGGACTTAGCTTAGGCAGAAGTCTCAAAACCCATTCTTCTATGAGAGGTAGCAATAGTCTGATATTTTAAATTGCAGATTCAAATTATAAGCCATTTTCAAAGTATTCAGCTTTGTACTCAGCTGAAACAAAAATTGCTACTGTGCAGTTACTAGTGTTTAATATTTCTTAGGATTAGGTTGCCTTAGTATTGACTTTATTCCTTCATTGACTAGTTTTCCAACAAACATTTTAGATATTTAATGAATAATCTGTTATTTCCATACCCCTGGGCAACATTTCACCTACTCTGAAAACAAAAACTAAAATAAAAACCAAAATAACAATAGCAAAAGAAGAATGGTGCCCAGAATAAGTTGGACAGGGTGTCGCCCCCTTAGTCCTGATTTAGTTACCACCATACTAGAAAGCAGCACACATTCTGTTGACGACGTGCCCATGACTGATGGATGATAGCCTAGCAAGGTCACCATAGCTAATTACAGCATCATTCATCTAGCCTGCACGGGGACAAAAATACCAGGCTCCCAGGGAAGAAAGAAGAAAAGAAAGAAAAGCTATTCTATAGCTGCTAACTTTTGAATAATCAACCTCAAAAGAAACAGATAGAATGAAACTCAATGACCAAATTATGACTTATGGATTCACCCAAGCAAATACTGTGGTAATTTTAACTCTGGGTTTCCAGCCTGCAGGAGAAAGCTTCCAGCAGCAAGGAGCCGTCACAGGCTTACGTGCTTTGTAGTGGGAATTCAAAGGCTCCATCAGGAGCACAAGCCAACCGTGAGCTTTAGTTCTGCTATGTGTGTGGTGTGAGTGTGTTTGTCTAGGATCAGATGCCAAGACTTAAACTCACATTATGGCACAGCAGCTACTTACACACTACAGCCTAATTAAAGGAGTAAGCTTCCCTCTTCGTTGTGTTTTCCCGAGATCAGGACCATAAAGGGATTTGGTTTCCTTAAGAACTGAGGAAAATGTTCCCATATGTTGCCTTTATGTCCTGAATTATTCAAACTCAGATAGAAAATGGTAGTGATTTCCAACAACAATCCAGGGCTACACAATGTTTTCTGAGAACTACTGAAAGAAAATAAAGAGGAGAGAAAGGAATGTTTTGAAAATAATTCTATTGTAGCAAACATATAATCATAATTTCCATTTCTGTTTTGAAGAAACACAACACACATGGAAAGAATAAAGCTCCCAAGGCACCTTTCAGGTCTCAGACACAAGATTGACTTGCAACAAAAAGTACCTCATCTTCAAAGTTTAACACAGAGAGAATAAAACTAATATCATTTCAACTCCCAACTTTAATCAGACAGCTTTACATCTAGGTAACACAGATCACAGGAGTGGCAACAGCCAAATCCAAAGTCCTTTTAATCCTGAGACACTATTTAAATTGCATTGCTAAAATAATTATAACTAAAGAAATATCTTTTCATGTAAGCTTGAACCCAAAATAGCAAATTTCAATCAAGTGCTGAGAAAATTATCAAAAGACACAAAATAAAACTTCTAATTAATTGGGGTCAAGAGATGGAAATTGACAGGAGCATAGAGCTGGATTCAAACTCGGCTGGGTCCTAGTGAACTATTCCTGAGACAATCACAGCCCTCAGAGGCAAAACAAAGATTTGTTCATAGACAAGAAAGCTGGCGATGATGGTTGCATAACAAGGAGCATTCTTTGTGACTTTCATACTGCACCTTCAATCCAAATGGAGCCTCATCTCATTTTGTGTGCAAAAATGTGATCCTGAGAGAGACAAGTTACATAGATTAGGACACACATCTGGATCCCCAGAATAAAGATTTCAGGGACTTGGACCATTTCACTTGCCTACAAGTGACAGGAATTATGTCAACTTTGGGTGATAGCTATATAACGTATTTTGGAGAGTAGAGGATCAAAGAAGACAGCATGAGGAATGGGCATGGGAGCGGTAAAGGACTCTTACTCTTCCAAACTTCAAAGTAAAATCCCCCCAGGATGGCCTTGTATGTAAGACCTGAAATATCAGCAAAGGTGCAGAGATCCACATTGTAGAAAAAAGTATTATAGATATTTTATTAGCTTGCTGGTTTGAAGTAAGATCTCTCTCTTTCTCTCTCTCTCTCTCTCTCTCTCTCTCTCTCTCTCTCTCT
>NC_022030.1:46656627-46657687 GCF_000317375.1 Microtus ochrogaster
AAAAGACCTCTGAGTTACCTCAGTTATCTAGTCTTGGTTCCTCCATTGGGTTTTTGATTTACAATTATTCATAGTATCAGTTTATTAATTTACACTTTATCTCAATTCCAAAAGGATATGAAATATTATTATTATCACATCCAGTATTGAAGGGTCATGGATAATTGAGACATACAACTCATCGAAAATGTCATGTAAATGAAGGAGCATGATGCTAGAGAACCAAAGCAGCAGTTTCTGATTGTAGATTTTCATTGCATTTGAACTAGTCATTCAACATCGGAGCAAACAATGAAGTGAAGCTTTCACATATTCATTTGTAATATGGTGTCAGCCACCCAGACAACTGCTAAATCTGAAGTCCAATGTAACCATATTTATAAAATTTATTCTAAGGTGCATAAGGTTTTCGAGTAAAGGTGAGCATCCTTGCTATGGGACTTCCAGGAAGCATCTGACTGCTGACTTTCTACTCACCAAACTCGTGTACGTCTGTGAGCGTGACCTACTGTGTAACCTGCTGGTTATCGCTGCCCGACGTGTTCAGAGATGGAGCATGAATGCAATAACACTAAGAGTGTAAGCAACCAACAATGCTATTGTTACCTAGCATCAAACAATTGTCAAACCACTCAACCGTGCTTACAAGTACTAAAGGGCTCTACAGGGGATGGGGAAGTTCAGAGGGATTCTATGAATGTAACTCTCTACAATTCTACCTGCTGTTTCAGTCAACAGATTTTTTTTTCTCTTAAATAGACTGTTGTGTTAGCAGTTTCTAGGATGTATAATAAAACAGCCAATCAGTAATTTGTTAAAACTGAGTCTGGGTCAGTCACTTAGTCATTACAGAATCTAGTAGAAAAATATTCATGATAGAAATAATTTTGATAAATGGGGTTGGCATTATGTTTTTGCCCATTGATTTAAAACTTAGCTTGCAAGCCGGGCGATGGTGGCGCACGCCTTTAATCCCAGCACTCGAGAGGCAGAGCCAGGTGGATCTCTGTGAGTTCGAGACCAGCCTGGTCTATAGAGCTAGTGCCAGGACAGGCTCCAA
>NC_022030.1:46657787-46667091 GCF_000317375.1 Microtus ochrogaster
AAAAAACAAAAAAACTTAGCTTACGAATTAAATATAAACATAAAAATACACATATTTTTTGAAATGAGATTTTGAACTCATTTCAATCTTCATTTCAAGATGAAATGAAAAGTTATAAATGAAATTGCAAAGTTTTTTAGGTTGGGGGAATATTTTCATTGACTGAATAATTGGAAATTACCTGCTTTCTATTTGTATGTAACAATGCCTTAAAGATTTAGACAAAGCTTTAAAAAAATATAGCATTTAAGATTAGATAGAAATAGCTCATATTTACCAGATAAACAGAAACAGAGGGGAGAGTCAGGAAAAGTGAGCAATATTTGAACACAAAGATATTAACATTTCAAAGAAATTATTAAATGGCAATGGCTCTTGGTAGCTGTAGGTAGGTTAAGTAACCATAAAAGATGATCAGTGAAGATGGTGGCAAGAGGCCAAAGAAAGCCTAGGGCTCGGTGGCTGGCATCCCTCATGTCTAAGCATTCTTCATGATGAAGATCTATTCCTCTTCCAACACCATCCCTGCGTTGTACCTTCAGCTCTAAGGGACATTGGCCATCCTCTTCTAGTTTTCCATGTATTCTGCACATGTGTATGTTCATGCATGCACACATGCACATGAGCACACACACATATGCACACAAAAAATAAAATGACAAATCTTTTAAAAATAAAGATAGAATCTCAACAGATGGAAACAGAGGCAGGGAACCACACTGGAGAACTGGACTGAGCTACCAATGTCCAGTTGAAGAGTGGAAGAAGTGAGAATATGAACAAGGAGGTCAAGACCATGATGGGTTCACACACTGAGACAGTGTGCCTGAGCTAATGGGAGCTCACCAACTCCAACTGGACTGGGAGTGAATGAGCATGGGATTAAACTAGTCCTGATGAATGTGGTTGACAGTTGGGGCAGACTGAGGGGCCACTGACAGTGGCACTGGGATTTGTCTCTACTGTATGTACTGGCTTTTTGGGATCCTATTCCCTTTGGATATATACCTTGCTCAACATAGATGTAGTAGGGACGGCCTTAAACTTGCCACAGGGCAGGATGCCTTGTCCTTTCTTAGGATTTGAGGGGGGAGGGGTGGGAGGAAATTTGGATTGGTATTTTTTTAAGTAATAAAATAATAATAAAAAAAGAAAAAAAATAGAATCTATTTTGAAAGGAGGAAAATTTGAGTTGGTTCTTCTTGGATTCAACATCATTATTTCGATCAGATGGTCCAACCACAGAAGCCATGAAAATGCAGAAGAAAAACAAACATTCCTGCCTGAAACAGCTCGTAAGAGAAAGGTGAAAATATGTTTCCAGAGGCAGGGATACCATGAGTCTCAGCCTTTTGAAGCCCACAGCACTTGCTTATAAATAGAATATTAAAACAAGCAAGAGCAATTTTCTCCTTTCGTCTTCCCTTATTGCCTAATTTTCCTCTCATACCATTTGCATAATGGATAAAAAGGCATCCATTATGCAAATGAACAATGGGGCTGCAAGGTTGCTGAAGCCACAAGCCTGGCTCCAGAAGAGGAGCAGCCGCCAACCAGCCCTCCGCCATCTATGCTCCAACAGACTGCTTTGTTAGCTTGATTCCAAAATATGCAAGAAAATTAGAAAGACCTTAGGTCATTAATTCCCTTTTGGTTTGTTTTAAAAGGGATATTTACAGATGCTTTTCAGAAAATCGAGACAAAATGGGGTTATTTGGTTTGCTCAGATATATAATAAATTTAACAGTAAGTTTATTTTATTTTATTTTGAGAAAGCATTTCACTATGTAGCTTTGGCTGCCCTGGAACTCACTATGTTGACCAGACTGGCCTCAATCTCACAGACATCTGTCTGTCTCTGACTCCTAAGTCCTGGGATAAAGGCATATACTACCATGGTGGGCAATAGTAAGTACTGAACTTCGAATGGGGGGGGGGGAATGTACTACGTATAATTTTTAAATTTAAATATGTCCGTTGAATTAGCATGTATGTGTGTACTCATGCATGCATTCCAAGGTATACCTGTGGAAGTCAGCAGACGTCTAAGCACTTGGTTGTCTCCTCCCACCTTGTGGGTCCCAGGGATTGACAGACAGCAAGTGTATCAGTCTAACCTTCTTACCGGCTAAGTTGTCACAATTTTAGGTGCATGTTCTTCTTTAAGAAAAAAAAGCAACTTCCATTTGAGAAGTGGGGACTCTGTCTGTCCTTCTGCCTGAGAATTAAGTCTAATTATGTTCCAGGCAGTGCAAGGAGCAGTCCCATAATGTTGCGCTCACAATCAACCCAAATAACACTGACACTAACACATTAGTAGATTGTCAAAAATGACAGATATTAAACTGACCTAAACTAATCCCTAAGAAATATCAGCAAAAACAGACAGGTGCTTGACAGAAACTTTAGAAGAGTGTTTACTTTCACTCCCTATACCTTTAAAACAAATATTAAGAAAAAGAATTCTAAGCAAAACCACCAGGTAAACTTCTTTTTTCAATAAATCAGAGGCAATTTCAAATTCCAAAACTAACTCCCCAACTGTTTCCTCCACTGTCTAAGATATATAAAGGAAGAAAAATAGGATGCCTACGAGAGAAAGGGAACCTTACTTCTAGTGTGGATTCCTTGGTAACCCTTATCTTTTGCCAAACAATGAACTTTACAAAAACAGTGATGCTTCTAGGATATAGGCAGACCTCATCACTTACAGTCCGACTCCCAGTGTGATTCTTCAAGGGCATGCAATTGGGAGTCACTTTGAGTTAAGATAAAAACTACATTTCCTTACCTGAGCTCCAGCAGCAGCACAGAGTCATAGAAAAATAGCTTAGAGGACAAACCATGTTTTTATAAAGAACGGTATTAATAGGACGAACTTCACAGAGAAGGAAATTAGAAAGTTGATGCAGTTTGCAACCAAGTGGACAGTCAGACAGTGTCATCAGCAAATTCCACCTACCTAACTTCAGAGCAGAAGGGGTTACGACAATTTCCCCACCGATTGGTTTAAATGCAGCCAGTTGAGCAGCCACTTCTGTCTCGAAAGCGTCTGGGCTCTGCCGATCCACAGGGTTTCCACTGGGGCACTCAATCTTCTGGAGTGGCTCTTGTTCGTCAAACACAGCAATGAGCTGCAAACGAGGCCAACAACACTAATTACTTTGTAGGACATGCTTATCACAGGGACACTGTGTCTAGTTGATTGTGATCTTTACTTGGTCTTAAAGCTAATGTCGCCTTAAAAAACATCTTAAATCTTATTATGCCAAGACACTTAAATCTTCAATAATATAATCCATGCAAGCACAGGAGCAGAACATGATGGGGAGTTTGCTCTTGTCTGTATATTCCTGAAATAGTCAGTTTGGGCCAGCTCTCATTAAAGGAATGAAATGGTGGCCTCTTACATTCTCTCCTCGTGAATCTGCCTAATCAAGTGTTGCCAATCTCAGTGTGTGTCTCTCCTGTGAAGAATTGAATTTATACCCTCACGTATGGTAGGCAAGTCTTCTACCACTGAACTGTACACACAGTTTCACTTGTAATTCTTTCTAATATGCCTAAAAGTTCTTTAGGGTGCAAAAGGAAAGCTCAGTATACAAAAGATGAACAAGATAATACATTATAGAATTGTATATTCAGGTCACAAAGGGATATAGCATTTCCTTATGACATGTATTTCTAGACACGTTCTAAATCCATACATACTTGCAAACAATGTTAGTAGCTACAAAGTATATGTATTCATCATGTATACACAAGTGTCCATTTTCATACATGACTTTTATATCATTTTTCTTCATCGTGGATTTTATGGACATTAAATATACTCATTTAATGTATTTGCATAGCTTTAATATAAAAATGAAATATTACTTTTCAGTCATTTTTCATAAAAAATTGACATGTTCTACTAATCACCTGATGTCACAGCACTGTAGGACAATGAAGGCAGACCTACTGTGTGACTGCAGTTTTGGCTGAACTAGGAGGCTGAACTCCAGTAAGGAATTTCAACTCTTCCTCATTTGGGTAAGGTATGTGAATTCAGGAAGCAGCTCATGGAAGCTACTCCCAATCCAAAGAAGTACAGTCTAAATAATTTTGAATACTGCTAGTAACACTATGGATATTTTTCATTCATTAATAAAGCAACTTTACTTATGATTAAATAATAATATTCAGAAGGGCAGTCAAGTCCCATTCATAAGGGAACCTTGTTGGCAATAGTATTAATAACACAAATGTAGGGGTAACCAATCAAAACACTATAAATTCCAACATAGTCTTTCAAAAGAAATGAACACAATTAGAGATATGTAAATTGGCTATCCAAAAATAATTTTCATAATTGACTACTCATTTCCAGTATGGAGACTTCTTTAATTGGAAAATCCAACAATCCATTCACCACAGAAAAGACATGCTTATTCCCAAGGCATTATTTTTAATTCTTGAAATTGAGCACATGCATTTTCTATCTTTAATTGCTGACACTGGTGAACTGACTTGAGATAAGACTTAAGTAGATTAATAATGAAAGATTATTTTACTATAAAAATAACCAGTACAACTAGATCTTTCTAATCATCTGGCTAGAATGAAAGGTTTTACACTTTCAATCTTAACACAGAAAATAAAATCAATTTTAAAATATGGGTGAATTGTTTTCTTCATTACTTCTATGTCATAATTATAATAATTATTATTTCAACTTTGCATATTATGAATTCACATATATTCTGGATATTCATTCTGATATACCCATAAACTAGGTAGTGGCCCTTTGAATTGGCACTATGAACAGTTTTACATAGAAGAGGGATCTTAATTTTCTTACTTTTAATGCTTAACTCTCAGTGGCATATACACTTTGAATATTGAAGAAAGTGAGAGAGAAAAATAAATAACATCAGTCAGAAATTAAAATCTTAAAATTGATAATTCATAAGCTAAATGATTAGACATATTTCTTCTATGAAAACTTCACTATTGTCTGTGCGTTGAACCCATAAAACCTTGCAGAACTGCAGTGACAATATTAGGCCTACACATCTAATGGTGAAACACAGTTGTTAGGGGACTCTGTTTCTCACAGTTACAGACCAAATGGTGTCTGATGATACAATCAATTGTTTTCTGCAGTTTTAGATCCAGAATTTGAGCACACACTATTTCCTCATAATTAAAACTATGGAAAGAGAGGATACATTCTAGAATAGTTCTAGTTTGAGCACGGGGATATTATATTCAAATAATGTTAATTCCATTATTTGTAGATAAAGTGTTAATGGCTGTTTGGTAGATGGGAATTATGGGACTGGACGATTCCCACATGAAATAATCTCTTCAGTTAATTAATGATGGACTCTGCCGCCCAGCCGCACAGTCTACAGGGTTTATCACAGCAGAGCCTCATCTGGATCAGTGGATGAACAAAGTCTACTCCTGGAAAGAACAGACTCGGGTCCTGACTCTCAGCAGCCCTGCCGGCTGGCTGACGAGGGCATCCACCAGCTGCTCTCTATCTCAAGAATCACCACGTACACAGACTCACACTTGCTACCAAACTGGTAAGTTGTTTAAGTCACAATCTGGACGTCTGTGTTATCTAAATTACCTTAGTCACCAAGACGTTTACATTACTAGGTACCAGAGTGCCAGGGAAACCTTGTTACAGAGGTACAGTGATAAACATTAACTACCATGCCGTTCTCTCAACAGAAGATAGGCTGGTTTCACAGCTCCTAGCACAGGGGAGAGGCTTTCTGCTTTCTTACCTTAAATCGTACAGAATTGCTACTTCCCAGAAAGGCAAGGAGGGCATGAAGAAAAGAATTACATTTATAATTTTTACACTAAAAATTTCCCATTGGTACTTTAGAGGCTACTCTAACCCAAACTGTGCAAATGCTTTGGGAAATATCTGAGTTGCTGCCTTCCCTCTACTCAGTTGATTTGCTGAATGCCTTCTGCTCGCCTTCTGTGATGCCACTATTCTCATGTTACCAAGTGCAGTCCTGACATTTCCAAACTCCCAGAAACCCACAGGATCTGTTCAGCATGGCTTGATTACAACCCAAGCTTCTGTCCTCACATATTTCTGTATTTAGCCATCTTATTTCCAGATACACTTAGGAAGGTCAGTATACAGAAAGGCTACTGATTTGTCTATCCAAAAAAAAACAAAAGCCTTCTCTGGAGCCATTCATGAGAACGAGAACAATGCCATTTCTCTGTAAGGCAAACCTCGAGGACTCAGAACAGACTCTCACTCACTGAGTCTGCTCTTGTCAAGGTAAAAGTCAGAAAGCATCTCTCAGAGGCTGAGGCTGAGGCTGAGGCTGAGGCTGATGCCACCTCTCCCCTTGATTTTAGGATGCCATGGAGTACTTCATCATCCTGAGGATATTCTCCTCATGTCCCCTCCGGAACAAAATACTGGCGAGGGTCCCCTTCAACTCTCTAGCTCTGCTTATTCCTCTTTATTGCCTGGTCTCTGAAAATGCTAAGGGGCCTGTGTGGATATTGGTTATGACAGCACTTGTTCCACGATTGGCTCCAAGGACAAGCAAATAAATTCTACATCTATCAGGCTTTCGACAGAGCTTCAGGATTATGTACTTAACTGGTCATTCTCTCCAAAACTTTACAACAAATCTTTCAAAACTCTGTCTGCACTCCTTTATATTGAAATTAAAGGCAAAGGATCAGGCCAAAGCTGTGCATTGATTTTTTTTTCACCTTTATTCCACTCATACAGCCACACATGATCAATTTCTCAACAAATCTGAAAATTTCACCATGTTGTGACCGGTTCTCACCACCTTTGCCATCCCAATTTGGATCTAGTTCCCAGGTGGTTACAATAGCAGCCTTCTTGTTGATCTGTTTCTACCTAGACATCTTCTCTTCAGTGAACTACTCAAGTCAGCATTAACCATCATCTCTAAAAAACTGGAGATCATCCTGTCCTATGCTCATGTGTCTGAAATATCCTCTCCCCTCACATGGAGGAAATCCCACACTCTTGCTATGGCTTCTTAGATTACAAGGTCTGTTTCACTTCTGACCCCATGTCTGAATTGCTTTTTCTCTTGCCCCCAGGACTCTATGCAGTTAGAGTATTACTTTGTACCTATCCCAGCGGCTGTTCCAGGCTATCTTCCTGAGACTGTTAGCCACTGTATCTCAGGCACCTTACTGTAAAGATTCAGCATCTCCACTCCACTGTCAAGCTTGCACTGGCTACCCATTAGAACTGCCTTGGAGTTGTCAGCACGCCCTGATGCTACTCATCTCTCTCATTTCTTGACTGTCCATCCTCACTTTCTCAGAATTGAAACTTCAAGAGGACCGTGGCTTTTTTTTCTGTTTTGGATGGTTTTGCCTCCATGAGTTAGAACAGTAAATATAACATAAACATGAATAGAAAGGTGTGAAGGAAAAGGTAAAATATATGCTAAAATTTAGCATATTCACCTTAGATTGATATGTATATATTCAAATTCAAATTTTAAAAATATTTCAAATTTCTCAAACAATGTGGGGAAGCACGTGTGTGCACATGTGCGATGCGGCTTTTGAGGAGACCAAAGCAGAGCTCCGCAGAATCAGTTCTCTCCTTGTATCTTTTACGTAGTTTCTATGGACTTAACAGACAAGCAAGTTTGTGAGGCACACTCGTTTTGCACAGTAACCCACCTTGCAGCCCCTGTGTGCATTTTCCTAGTTCTTGTCTTATGTATCAATATATCTATGGAGGGAAGTGAGGAAACAGTGTGCAGGATGGAGAGCGAGGCAGGTAGCATTAGCAGCGTGGTCCTAGGTACTCATTTGAGCACTTTGCTTTAAGATACTGCTCCATGTGGAGGCATGCAGTATATGCTCAAAGTAGTTTAAGAACAAATGGGAACAAATCTGGGCAAGCAGAGGCACAGGCCTTAACTGCTTGGCATCATCTCAAAGTAAAAGGCCAGCTTTGTTCTACAAAATCACGAAATCAAACCCTCTGTGCTGCCTTCGTCAAAGTTCTGTTTGCTGCATGGTTGCCCGGTCCTTTCCACAGGCACCCACTTCTGCACAGGAAGCTTATGTGCAGGTACATAGGTGTGTAAAACAGCTATACAAATCAAACATTGACTGCTGATGATAGAGGAATTTACTTTTATTACAATTCTTTGAAATGCATATGCTGTTATACTTTATTAAGGATGAAGCAATTTTGCTTACTAATGAGATATAACTTGCTTATTTTTACATAAAGAATTAAACCTTAGCTGAATGTTTGATATTGTTGAATGAATACCATCTTCAATATTTTTCAGATTTGACTGATAGCTTGATCTGATACTTATATGCTATTGAATGATAATAATAAGATAGTCAATTTCCTTTTTCCCCCCACAACTAAATCACTGTGGTTTTAGAAAAGCAGAAAACTTTGTATATACAGTAAGAGCACTGCCATCTATAACACATAAATGCCTGGGATGTGAGCAAGGTGCTTTCAGGAAGATTTCTCCTTTGGGTGCCGTGTGGAATACATGGCATGCTCAGAACAAAGGACAATACATGCAGGTACTGCGAGAAACATTCTGGAATCGGTGTGTTTGCTTTTGATTTAATTTTTGGTCACTGTATGCTGGAAACCCTTCTATTGTTGCAATTTATGTGGCCTCTCACATTTAGATACAGAACCTCATAGAGTCACAAGACATCGTTTTGGAAGCAGCAGTATGTTCTATTATTTCTGCTCCACGGTTTGAAGAGCAGGTATAGTATACTTCTCCAGAGCCTCGTATACCTTAAATGAAAGTCACGAGAACACAAGAAAACAAAAACCTTCCTACGCAATGCAAACTCTTGTTCTTAAGCTGGAGTTCAACTGCTAATACCGAGTGTGGTTCCAGATGTAAAGATTAGGGATTAATTTTAGGAAGTACAGTGTTCCCTTACCAGAGCCATCTAAAATGAATATCCGGGAGTTTTGAATAAAACAGTGAGGTCTTAGTGGGGAGAGTATTTTCACCTTCTACTTATTTTGTACTTTGTGAAGATTAAGAGAATGGATAAGTCAACAATTGTAACCACAAAGACTCAAATGAAATACAATAATTTCTACACCTTATGACACACCATTAATAATAGATATGTGATGTGGGAATGATTTCTCATTAATAAAGAAACTGCCTAGGCCCCTTGATAGGCCAACCCTTAGGTGGGTGGAGTAAACAGAACAGAGGGCTGGGAGAAAGAAGTTGAGTCAGGGAGTCGCCATGATTGTCCCACTCCAGACAGA
>NC_022030.1:46669742-46737903 GCF_000317375.1 Microtus ochrogaster
TTAAAAGAATACAGTTTCCGTGTAATTATTTCGGGGCATAAGCTAAGCTAGCCATGTGGGCGGCCGGGTGCCGGGGACGCAGCCCTGCTGCTCTTATTTCAACAGATATGATTCAAAAGGTCCATTGTGCAATCTAACTCCAGCACCATCCGCTCATGGGTTCAGGTCTGCTTTTATATTTGATTCGAAAGACTAAAATGACTAGTTGGATGCTGATCAACCATCCCCATCTGCTGAGGAGACAATACTACTGCCTTGGCAATATCCCCAGTGTATCTAATACTTAGCATGGCATCTGAGACACAGTGGAGGTTACATTTGATTTTCTATCCTAACACAGAGATCATTCCCTGTATTGCAGACTAAGTCCCACTTGACTTGTTTATCTGTATCCTGCATTCGCTTTGTTGTTTCTCTTTAATCTCTTCATCACACAGTTGACAGAGGAACACAGGCATACCAAGATCAAACACATCCAATGGGCAATTTCAGTTCACCCTTTTATTCTTCCTTTTCATCACACAAGAACATACAACCCTTAGAGGTGCATTGGTGCTCCTCCACCCAGCCCCGCATGGTTTGGGCCACTGCTTCCATCTGGCTGTAACTCAAAGAGCTTTGCCAATGTCTGTAACTTCTAAGTTGACAAGTAAATATTTTAACAATAAATGCCACCAAGTGCATTCACTGCAGAGTCCCTCAATATTCATTGTGTGGTTTATTCTCTTGTCAACCTGCAGCGTTCTGTCACTTTTATAGCCTGCGTTTTTATAATCTGATGTTATTATCCTTAGCCTGTGTATAGAATAAAAAGGAGTCAACCAAATGCTCACAACGGATAATAAACTGTACTTATAAAGGCATTTTTATTAGTAATTGCACAGAGAAACACGTGATTCTATTTTAATACATGTCAAATGGACTAATGAACTAATATGAAGAAAGTCTTATTTCCCCCATTGAGATTCTTTGGGTTAAGCTGTTGAACTTAACAAACGGCCATTTTTACTGTTTTCTACATATTCCATGTTTCCAACAACTTCTATGTAAAATTAGAAGACAAAGAACAGAATCTGACAACACAAGTTTGGAATCATTCATTTCAAATCTTAATGTACACAATGAAGTCTAAGCAAGACTGTGAAATCACAAGTGCAGGAAGCACAGTGTGGCCTGTGAGTTGTGACTGAAGACAGCTGCGTTCTCACTGGAATCCAGGCTTCTGCTTAGAAGTACGCGATGTCCTGTTAGCATCTTCATCAGACACTAGCATCAGACTCAGTAGCCTCAGAAGAACTCAATGGCTTCATTCTCATGAATGTCAATCTGCATTCAGTAAATGAGAGAAATCTATTTCCACTTCCCCCTGAAACTGAAAATTCATAATTGGGGCCTTTATAAACTTATAGTGTTAAGCTTAAAGTAAAAGAAAATAACAGGATTTCTTCAGCTGTGTTAAGAACTCTATTCATTATTATTACATTTTAAAGAGGTTTTTGCTTAAACTTCCCATAACAAAAAATATGCCTATTAAAAAGCCATCCATATTTCAACCCAAATACATTTACCTCCATTAATCATGTAGCAAGTTGCTAAGAAGTGTGGTGTATGATAATATGTTAGACTGAATCATATTCTTCCTCTGAATCACCTGAATTAACATTTTAGAGTGGTGTGTAACCACTTGACAAGTTTGAGATAATCTTGAATTTGTTTTCACTGCATTTTCTTAACTTCCTTCATGAAAACAGCTCACCATTATTACACACATCCACACAGGGGAATCCTGGCTCCCAGGGAGGTCAACTGGCAACCATGAAACCTTAATCCAGGTGTAGCTGGGAGCACAGCTATGGAACAAGTGTGTGGATGCAAAGGCAGGACACAAAACGAGCATTGCCAGGACAATACAAATGTCAGGAAATGTAAAACTCAATGTATTTGCTTATATAGTAATAATATTTCTTCTGCTCCAGAATTGAATACATTAATAATACCAGACATACAAGAAAATTGAAGATAAAGTACTTGGGTTTAAAAGGCTAGGAAAGTCTCAAAGATGATCCCAAGACACTGGGTGGCTTTACTTGCCATTTACCCAGTAGAGCGCTGCAAAGTTCCTCAATTTTGTCCAATCTCAAGGGCTTTGAAGGTCTCCAGAAAGTGTGCATTATTAGAAATGAAGACATGAAATGTGGTGCTGTGTTGGAAAGGCAGACACGCACACACACAGTCACATGGCACTTCTCTTTATTATTTCTAACACACATGCACACACACATTATTTGCATTTTTGAAATATTCTACTATATAAAAACTATATCAAAAATAGAAGAAAAATTAATACATGGAAAAGCATCTTATAAAGTGGAAAGTGTCACGTGCACTCAGTAAGTTCAGCTGTCTTGTTTTAATTTCCCATAGTATTCTAGAATTGATAGTATCCAGCTAACTTAAACTTAAACTTAACACTGTCTCAGAAACATACCTCTATGCCAAGGTGGAACACAGTCCTCTAGGAAAAGCTGGAATTTCGGTCTGAGTTCTCTGTGGAGGGATCAGTCCATTACAATCAAACCGGGCACTGCTTCTGGCCTGACCTTGATGGCTCTCAGCCTTCCATCCTAACTGTCAACATTTCAACACAATACTATTGCAATTACAGAAGAGGTCTTTCTAGAATTAGATCTGAGTATGGTCACAGTTCATCTTCACATTTACAGTAGCCTCTTGAGGATTTCCCACTGAGGAGCCCTCTATCCCCACATGAACACAGCATTTATTCATTACCTGATTCTTCCTAAACATAGATTATCAGTTTGAAATCATGAATCTCACCACTAAAATAGAGTTAATGAATAGTTGAGAATTTAAAACGGAAGCAAAATCTATCAGGAGGATACAGGTTAGCACACAGAAACAGCAATGAAAACCGAGCTTGGAATGGGAGCAGCAAAGGTCAGACCAGAGCCCGAAGCACACAAGAAGATGCTATTCTGCCAATGATATCATGGTTCCTACCACTGTAGCCCTTAGTGCCTCGTGGGCTTGAACTCTCTGCATAGCTGGACGTTTAATATTCGTGGAATACACCGAGAGAGTGCAGCTGCCCCTTTCATGTGAGAGCACAGAAAGAAGCCTAAATGGACGTCATGCTCGAACCCACTACAGGGCTTTGTGCTCAGTAAATACTACAGGAGCGGGAAGCAAGGCCACCGCTACAAGGCTGTCTGCCTTTGTCTCGCTCATGCAGACATCAGTTCTGCCCGTCAGGACTCTCCCACCAGCTGGGAATAATAGGAAAGGTCACCCTCCCAACCATGTGGGCAGAACAGCCTCTGTCCATCCTTGAGGTCCACGATGAAGTTGCATTTCACAATTTTCCATATAAAATCTAGTTAGTATACCATGATCCCTATTCTGTTTTCCTGATAGATTACATCTATGTATTGGATTTTCTTCCAGAGCAAATCTTTTGAAATGGTAAAGCTAATCTGTCCAGTCACACATGCAGTTTGGAAACGAGCACAAGTGTGCAGTGTTCTCCGTGACATCCGACTGTTAGGAGTCTCTGTTTTATTCCCCTAATGACTGCAACCCTCAGTGTATTGCTTAAGGTTTCGGATTAATGAGGAAGCAATCAAATGTGATTTTAAGTCATGAATATAACAAACATACTATTCATTTATTTTGACAAGTATTTTGATTTATGAGACTTGGCTACAAATACAGCAGCCAATTTTGTAAAAGGGAAAAGAAAGAAACCTCTGCTTTTAAGACAACCTAGCAGCTCTCAGATAATAAATCTTTACAGAGAATGAGAGGAAAGCCAGAACCTTCGAAAGACAATAAAGTGATAGATTACTAGAAAAAAGAAACAATGAATTTTTACAATGTCCTCAAACATATCTAAGAGATGCTCTCCATACAACTTGAGCTGTATAAATATCCTACCCACCACAACAACATCCTGGCTAAAATAGGCCAGTGCTGGCTGGAGGCAGGTGCACTGGGCATACCTGTCCCTAGGTCTGTCATGCTTGTATATGAGAACACAAATTTTGACAGCTTTCTGTGTCCTTTAGAGGACCCTATATTCCATGTCTGAGATTCCTCTAGACCAGACAAGACAGTGAACAGATTCCAAAGATGGAAAGGGAAGAACCCCTGAAAATGAGTTTCCTCAGATGGGTCAGGGAACTGACTCCTTAGCACGGATATTTTAGCTGGCTGGCCTCAGGGCAAGGACAGGTGCAGTGAGTGAGGTTCTACCGTCTCTCACACTTTATGACAGCAGGATCCTGGCTAGGGGAGAAGGAGGGAAGTCTCTTACATATTCCATTCGGACGCAGGCCTTCCATGTCACCAGTGACAAGTCTTTGAGGCTGATATTTAAGAAATGAACAGTGCAGTTGCAGGTAGGTTTATCTGCTGAGCTCCTTGCGAGTGAGTGGAGCTAAACTCTCCTCTAGATTCTCCTTTCCTTTCACCAGTGATGATACGCTAACCCTGCTGTGATGAGTGTTGACTTTGGGAACATCTAAACATCAAGACTTCTAATTGTGATGTTGGGTGCATCAAAATCACATGGAATGAGGCCACACTGATGGAGCTGCAGAGAATCAGGCTGGGGCTCTGCTCTTCGGCAGGCAGGCGGTTTGTCACTCCCCACAGGAGTGGTTCCATACTAGGTCCTGACTCCACTCACACAATGGTGGTCTTTGAAAAGCAGTAAAAAGTTGGAAGCTCCTAAAATATATTCTGCAGGCATAAAAATTGTGGTTCCGTTCTAAATCAAAAGCTGAGTACACTGTTTATATTTATGGCAAATAGTGGAACAGTTCTGAAATTAGGCCTGGACCCCTAGAGTCAGGCTCCAGGGATCACCGGGCAGTAATGAGTTTCTAAAGTCAGTCCTCACAGTAATATTTTCAGACCCAAGGGCCATTTTGGCAAAATTTGAACTTTGACACCTGTGACTTTTATAGTTTCTAAGCAAAAAGGAAAAATATAGAGGCAAGAATATATGAGGGCAAAGTCTTTCGATTCCCTCTAAATTGTGGGAATTGGATATATCTTTGTGCTGTAGAGACAGTAAAAATAAAACAAACTTCTCAACAACATTCAACTGGTCTCTCCTACATTTGCTTTAGTTGCATACAAACACACGCACACGCACACACACATGCACACATACACACATACACATACACACACGCACACACACATACATATATACACACATACACATACATACACACACACGTGTGCACACACACATACACACATACATACACATACATACATATACACACAAACATTCACAGACAAAAAATCACATACACATACATATATGTATAATAACATGATATAATTCATAATTCATGATGTATAAATCATGATCTTTTTTTGATATTCTCAATTAGGATTTTCTTATGTGTTATCCTCTCTAATTATAATCTGTCAAAAAAACTCACAGAATTTGTGACTGAATATTTTGTAATAGATTCAAGCATACCATAGATAATTTAGCTATTTTTCCCATCCTAGAAACAAAAAAATTCTGGCAGTAGCATCCCAATACTGAGTGATATTGAGTGATAACATTTTTCAATCACTACTCATTTTGAAGATGAAATTATGTCTTCTTTAAAGTTAAATTATTTGATTACTGGAGACATTAAAAATAACTATGAGCTATTTTTATTTTTGCAGTGGAATATCTGTTCATACCCTGTATCCTTTCTCATTTTTCTTATTAACATGCCTATAAAATGTTTATTAAATTTCTTTTATATTTGTGAATTTATGTTTCTTTCCTGATTTGCCTTTTAATTTTGTTTATGACAAAAATGTTTTCATTACATGCATGGTATTACATTCACTAAATATCGCTTTTAAATCTTCAAAGGTCCCTTGTAAACAGGCAGTCACCTGGAACCAGTAATAGTTTATGATGGCCAAGCACTAAAACAATGTTGGTTTCATTTAATTTACTACTTTGATAGTCTCTTAAGAGAGAGCAGGTGGGAAAGGGTTTGATTGATGGGCCTTTGGATTTTAGATTATACATTCATATTCTAAACAAATACAGATGGATAAAGGGCATTACAAGGAAGACATGCACAGACAGAACCCTAATATTTCAATGATGACCTAACTCACTATTGTCTGTAAATTTGTTAAGTTTAAATTTCATATAGCCAGTATAATCTCCAAAAATCAAAGCTGGCCACAAAATTCATTTTAAAGAATCTTCAGTTTGATCAAAAACCTGTTTTTATTGGTTATTTGTGCCCGCTGAGGTGGGTCACTGAATAACAGTTAGCTTTCCTTCCTCAACATCTTTCATACCCAGCCCTTATTGCTGCAGCTGTCTTATGTGAACAAATTCCAGTACTTTGCATGACTAAGAATTCAAACTCTGTAGGAGGGCTGAGTATCGATCCTGTGTCCTCAACTCTTATCCAAGTCTTTTCTTTTTTTTTTAAATTTATTTATTTATTAAAGATTTCTGTCTCTTCCCTACCACCGCACAAGCTCTCATCCAAGTCTTTTCATTGCAGAGCAGATGGAACTGGTCATGGGCACTAGGGCTTTGGTGCGGGAGAATTAGAGCCACACTTCTCTATATTATGCAAATGCCTTGGTTCTACTAACTGATCTGATTGCCAGTCCATCCTATGCTCACATAAATTTCAAAGTGGATATTTATTTGATCTACCACATGTGTTTGATCTACCATGCAACATGATGGTGCTTCTCCCCCCAATCAGAAAACTTGAAATTTTCACTTAGATAATCCATTAAATTGACAACTAATGATTCGACTGTATGTTCACACAGTGAACGAAAAGTGTGCACTCAGCATCATCATGAACTGACAATATGAGCCTAACAGGGTGGTGTGTCGATGACTTAGAGATAAAATAAAAGGAGAACTAAGTGGGATGGATTAGCTGCAGTTTCATTCTTAAGTGCTGAGAAGCAGATGGGATCCACTTGGTTGAATAACAAAACTTAAGTTCCAGCAGTAGAGACAATTTCTGGTGAAACTCGTGACAGTCACATGCCAGATCATGTAACGCAACATTAAGCCCGTGGATCAAGTGCTCAGGACATGATATCGGAGGACAAAGCATCAAAAATGTATAGAATCCATGTTCAAATACTTTAAGAATTTTAAGTCGATCAAGCAGAGGATTAAATGAAGCATGAGGCATGTGGGCACAGAAGCCTGCACAACTGCAGAATACAGCTCCCATGAGGTAGGTCCTGTATTAAACACGGGATGGCATGCTTTTCCACTTTCATAGTCCCCAAAACAATCTTTCTTTGCAATTTGACTTTATTCATTAGTACCCCAATCAGGAGAAAGCATTCTGGCTAATGCTTATGAAATAATCCATTGATTTGACGGGGTTTGCATATCTATTTATAGCCTCAGTGAACTTCAGTGGAGTTAGAATCTTCGGATGAAACAAATCCAGAGCAGAGAGAAGAGAGCATGGAGAAATTTGTGGTTCTGAGGCCTGTAATGGGGTGTAGAGAAAGACATTCATGTAAACACCCTCTAGGACCATTTACAAAGCTCTCCGTTACCATTTGCGTGTCTAGATAATATTCACTAGCTGAAAACTGCCCCAGATTAGAATACAGTTTAAATCAAAGGGAAATGCTGGGGTTTTGTTTCAAAGTTAAATGCAAAGAAAAACCTCCAGGAAAGGTCCTCACAAGTTGTCCAAACTCAAATTCTACATCACATGAGAATAGATTCACTTCTTCATGTTGCCACCTTTTTCTTTCTGTCACTTCCTCCCTCCGTCACTCCCTCCCTCCATCTCATCCCCAAGCCTTGGCATCTACCAGTGCCCTTTCCTAGGCCCCTTGGTTGTGGGAAATCTAGACCACAGAGCAGGAAGATCCAGGTCAAATCTTGTCACATGACTCTTTAATTGTCAGAAAGTTACTCAGCATCTCTGGGCTTCTGTTTCTTCATGTACTCAGTAAGGCAAAAGGCTGTAGCTAACACAGAGTCTTCATTCACATATACTTATGTAAGATGGTGTTATCCTTCCCATTAACTCTGCCCCCACCAGGAGATATTTACACCAGTTTCTCTAAAATGGGGGTGGGTGGGTTGAGAAATAAGATAGTTCACATAGCCAGTACAAGATAAAGCCAGGAGTAGGAGCCATGAATCATATTCAGCAACTTACTATTTTGTGCCTAAATCAAAGACCATTATACTACATGATATGTGGCCAGTAGAGTCACCCATAGTCACCCCTTTAATATTAGATATCATTATAATTGGTTATTATCATCTTCTCCATCGTCAGCTTTACTGATCAATATCCTACTCAACTTTAAGACCCAATTTAAGATTTTTTCCTGGACAATATATTGTTATGTGCCACCTTCTTCGGGTGACTTTTACTGTGGTCTTAGCCATGGCAGGTTCGAACGGTCCAGGGTAGGGGTGTGAGGATTAGAAATATTAGGTAGGAGGAACAGAGATCAGAAAGAAACACAGAAACTAGGGTAATACCAGGAGGGGACTCAGTGGATCCTGAATGCTGAAATTCGAGTTCTGAGTTCGCCTATGTTTAGTTTTCTATACACTTTTATACCCCAATACAAAAAGGAGGAAGAAGGAAAAAGACTGCTTGAACATGACACAAAGGACACTGGAACAGTCACTTGTTTCAACTTGAGACGTCGAGTGATTAAATCCTGAGAAAACCATTTTATGTCTGACCTACGTATGACCCTACCACTCCTTAGTCATCCTGAAGGCAGTCACTGCCTAGGCAATACCACCTATTTTAAAAATAAAAGGAGCAGAAATAGGCTTGAGCTCTCTGACCTCTGGTCAGGGTGAAGCAGATCTACCTTTACGGTCCACCTTAATGTCCAAAACACCAAGTGCCCACACCCCAGGACAGGATATTGTGTTTGGTACCCATTCCTGTTGTCAACGACTTTGAAAAAACAAAAATAAGCTCCAATTCTCTGACCTGCAGACGAAGTTCAAGAGGCTCACATTTTGGGTCCCTACAATAGATAGACTCTAAAGAGTACTTCACAGAATGCCTTTAATAAATGAATTTACCCATGTTCTAGTTAAAAACATACAAATTCAACTTAAGAAAGTAACTCAGACATTTTAACCAATGATAGATGTAACTTACATAGTTCACACAGAGTACAAATTTTAAAAAGTGTATTCATTTTCTGTGATAGCCTATGCATAAATTTATTAAACACAGAGAATTATGGTGTTATTTATAAGTATGCCTCTGGATAGAGTAGCAAGCATCACATGGAAGAAAGGAAGACAATCACGGATGTTGACTTCACAGCACAAGAAAGGGAATTAGATACTAATCAGACATGATGTCCCTCTTTCATTTTAAACCTGCTCACGGGATGTCGATATTGAGATTAGTAGAGATAATTTCCATTTCCATAGAAACACAACATAGTCAGCTAATGAGAACACAGCTCAAAATATAACCTGTGTCCAACCATATTATTTCACAAGAACTTCTCTGCAGTTGGTGGGAGAGGAGCTGCCCACCACTCTGGAGTATCCCTTCAGAAAGTTGGTAGAAGAGGGGCTGCCCACCACTCTGGAGTGGGTACTCTTCATGAAGTTGGTGGAAGAGGAGCTGCCCACCACTCTGGAGTTTTCCTTCATAAAGTTGGCAGAAGAGGGGCTGCCCACCACTCTGGAGTATCCCTTCATGAAGTTGGAAGAAGAGAGGCTGCCCACCACTCTGGAGTGAGTACTCTTCATGAAGTTGGTGGAAGAGGAGCTGCCCACCACTCTGGAGTTTTCCTTCATGAAGTTGGCAGAAAAGGGGCTGCCCACCACTTGGAGTATCCCTTCATGCACGGTTATGGTCAGAAAAGCTAACGCAGCATGTTCTCAGAAGTGGCTAGAGGATTTTACCATTAATTGGTTTGAGAGAGTCTCCAACCTGTAATTTATGTTGTTTTTATAGGCAAAAAGACAGACTTGGAAAAGTTCCTATAAGGTAATGGAAAAATACCAGGATCAGTTAAGCATATTTTCTTCCCAAATCCTTGAAGTCAATGAAAATGGCTTCATAGGATGAATCACTAAAAATATTTTTATTGGCCCCAAATTAACAATTTCTCTAAATTGCTGGGACAAGGAGATTGTGAAAGCAGGCACTCTGAGGTGCATGTCTAACACTGGACTTGGAAAACCCCATGACAAACACTGGGGAGTACTGCAGAAGATTCTGAGAAAAGTCTGCCCTATCCCTTCCCTCCTCTTTATCCCTCCACCAGAGCTCCTCCCTCAGCTCCTTTCCATGTCCAGACATGGTTAGTCTCTGTATGCGGGGGAAAATTGTTTTAAATGTGTTCCTTAACAATGGACTTTTGGTCAAAGGTGAACCCATTAATCTAGTCAAATCCAAATGGAAGTCTGTAGTAAGCACATGATGAAACATGCAAATTATTCTCAATTAATGTAGCTAAACCTGACAAACGAGAATCTAACATCAGACGACTCTGATAGTCTTGCTTCCAACTGAAGGGGGACACATCATTTACTTGTAGCTGCCAAGTACTATATTCTCACTAATTTAATAAGCAGACACCATTTTCTCTGGCTGTGAAAATTTATGTTGGTCTTTGGACAAGTTCGGCTGCCTTTTTAAATCTAGTGGTCTGTGACCATCTCGGGCTTTAGCCAAAGGGAAAATGACTCTTTAAATCCTCAGAGGCTGTCTTTTAAATTATAGCTTGAAGACTTCAGGACTATATAAAAGGCCTTTGAATAAGAAAAACCAACATGCATGCATGGCAAGGTATCTTCCTCCAAAACAGGAAGCATTCCACAATTCTTCAAAAGCATATACACATCAGATCCTGGCTCCGAAACTTCTGCAAGGACCTTGCTTCTTAATTCTGAGGAGGTATGCTCATGTTACAGCTTGAAGCACATTGGAGTGCAAAGTATCTTTTGATAAAAAATAAAATGACTGATACCTATTTTGATATTTACAAAACAAGAGACCTGTTCATGATGTCATCAGAGAAAGGGAAATTATGTCATTTCTAAGAGTGACAGATTTGCATTTAAGGTTCATATTAGGTGCACTTCAATCAGCAAAGGTAACATTCCAGAACCTCTTGACCTTAACAGGCGAATAAAAATGCCCACAGACATTAAAAGATTGGGGGCTGAGAAGTGAGTTTCCAAAATTATGTGTGAGCTAATAATGAAATCAAATAAGGGGAAGGTTCCACATGTATGCATGTTTCTCAAATGGCTACAAACCTAGCTCAACATAAAGATGCAAATTTGCTTTAAACATTATAGGATTTCTTCATAATTTTTGTAGTCTTATTGAGTATGGGTAGTACCTGACCATGAACCTTGCAGAAAACTCCATTTTATAATGTGAAAAGGTTGGCACACCTTGCTCTCTTAACCCAGGGCTCAGGTTGACAGTTTTAACACAGTAGAACTCTTTTACGTATCATGAAGCATCTCCAGAGTCCTCCCATGCTCCGCAGTTCTCAACAGATGACCTTCAACTACCTTCACTCAACACACACTTCACTTTACAGATTTACTATGCTACTAACATGATCTAACTTGAGACTCCTTCTCTATGTCTAACCAGAATATATCAATTCCTTTCCATTCTACCATGAACAAACTGTGGTTGTCAAATGAGATCCCCACGATTAGAAAGAGGACTATATAATTCAATACCATACAAACATAAAAGAGAAACAGAATTCCTTCCTTAATCAACAGTTTGGTGGCCATTGATTCTAGGATGAGTTGCCTCATGTATCAACTTGAATAGATTACATAGTGCCCACTTAAATAAAGTGTCCTATTATTGAATATGTTTGTGAAGTGCTTCAAGATTAATACTTGAATGAGAAGACTGGGTAAAGCTGGTTGCCATTCACAATAGCTGGCGCTCTTCTAAGCCACCAAAGGACTAAATGGAATAAGAAATCAGATTCAGAGAGACCAATTCTCCTCCACAGTTATGAGACAGATCACTCATCTTTTGCACCCTTTTGTCTCAGATGAAACATGCTCTTCAGGCTGCAGACCTTCTGGCTGTGGGGCTGGAATCCACACTATGTGCTGCTCTCACTCTCAGGCAGTCAGGTTTGTGCTGGAGCCACACACTGACTATGCCCTGCTTCTAGCATTTTAGATAAATATCTTAGGATCTCTTAGCCTCCAAATTGTGTAAACCAATCTCTTCTTATCTGTCTGTCTGTCTGTCTATCTGTCTATCTGTCTACCTATCTATCTGTCTATCTATCTATCTATCTATCTATCTATCTATCTATCTATCTATCTATCATCTATTTATTATCTATCTATCTATCTATCATCTATCTATCTATCTATCTATCTATCTATCATCTATCGTCTATCTATCCATCATCTCTATCACAAATGTATGTGGATATACATACATAAATACCCTCCTGCTTATTCCATTTCTTTATAAAACTGATTAATACATGAATAATAACAACATTATTCAGAGTTCAATCAACTAGAATTGTTGTAATATGAGCAGCGGGGTTGCGTCCTCGGCACCCGGCTGCCCACATGGCTAGCTCTAGCTTATGCCCCGAAATAATTACACAGAAACGGTATTCTTTTAAACACTGCCTTGCCCCATTAGTTCCAGCCTCTTATTGGCTAGCTCTTACATATTGACCTAACCCATTTCTATTAATCTGTGTAGCCCACGAGCTGGCTTACCAGGAAAGATCTTAACCTGCGACTGCCTGGAGTGGGAGAATCATGGCGACTCCCTGATTCAGCTTCTTTCTCCCAGCATTCTGTTCTGTTTACTCCACCTACCTAAGGGTTGGCCTATCAAGGGGCCTAGGCAGTTTCTTTATTAATAAGAAATCACTCCCACATCATAGACTTTTAGAAGATCCTCATATGCAGAAACAAAAGAAGTAAATTAAATGTTCCTTAAAAATCAGTACAGTTTGTAAGATTATCAAATGTGGTATTTCCAGGATAGAGGTGATTAACACAAAAATGCAAAAAAAAATTTAAAACTTCACAGATACTAAGAAAGAAAACAGAGCTAGATAAAGTTGAGCAGACATAAAACTAGGAACTGCATAACAGCAGGCATTCTGGCTTTGAGTGTTCCTCAATTGAGTGGGAATGGGCAATTGCCTTTATAAGTTCTCAGTGAAAATGAAGGTGAAATGCTACAATCTCTATAGCCAGGGAACATTTCTTTGGTACACAGAATATGCCAAGCCTTGCACTAGCACTGAACACATGGGGTTCCATTACAAGGACCTTTCAATTGAGGAAAGGAGGAAGCGATGAGCACACAGGTGCCTCCAGATGGAATGGGAGGGGCTAAGACTTGAATGGGCAAGGGCCCAAGGCTGCAAAGAGCCACAGGATTCATCCTACTACACTTGTCTTTGGGGTCGCTATCCAACAAGACAGGAGGGAAAATGACAACTCAGCTGAGCCTCAGTGAGCATGATTTCACACGATAGCAAATGGTTCTGGAAAGCCCTTCGAGACAGGAAAACAAAGCAGAACAGCATGCACACAAAGGAAAGGAGAGCAAACTGCAAACTCAGTTTGTGCGATGTCAACCAGCTATGTGGCTGCATTAGAATACAGGCCCCTGGAGGCTGTGTGGAAATGAAATAGAACTGAGCCTAACTGAGAGGAGAGAAAGTAGAGCCTCATGGGCTTCCTGACTCATGAGTCTGTTTCTGAATTTTTGGATCAGGTTCTGTGACATAATAATGTCTATATTTGTTAGATCTTTGGTCCTAAGAACAACTCTCCAAAGAAAGCTACACATTTTTATTTCTTTTTTAAACTAAATTTAAATGTAAGATATTTTATCAAGATGCTCTCCTGTGTCCAGCATTCCTCCTCACCCTACCCCAGTGGACCCAGTCAAAAGACACAAATGCCTATTTTTGGCACTTGATGCTTCAGTTTTCTGACATGGCCAATTTGTGAAGGCTTTCCCTCACCGTCCTACAGTCTGAGATGACTGAAGCATCGTCCCACATGGACTACGGGAATATGAAGACTGTGTGCAGGGAAGATAAAAAGATGTTCACAGCTACAACTAAGTGATGCCAGATAGATATTACAACATTATCTTGGGAGATTTGGACTTTCCAAAATAATGCTTCTATACTTAAAATTTAGAAAGCTCCTGGCTATTTTTAGTTTTAAAAAGTAGTGAGTTGTCAAACTAGAATTTCCAGAACAGAAAACAAAACGTGACTGACTAGGTGATAGAGTATCAGGCAGGAGTTGACTTGGTTCTTCCACGAAAACACCAAGCTAGAGCCAAAGAGCCTCAAACAGTCCAATGGGGCTGTGCCAAGGAGGTGGATGTGTTAGGGTAGCTCACACTGCCATGTATAGACAGCCAGGAAAGCTGCCCATGGGAGCCTCGTGAACTGCCTGACACTGAACTATCTGTCTCTTCCCAGTCCCAGGTAGCCTGGAAGAAGTCCCTGGATACAGAAGATCACGGAAAACAGCCCTCTGTCCCCTTTTCTCGCATTTCCTTCCAACGCTGTTGCTCCATTTGACTGTGGTCTGCAGCTTCTTTCATGCCTTCGGTTAGGCCCAGACCTAACGTTACGTCACTGTCTCATTTTTTTCTTGTCTTGTAAAACCTGGCGCACAATCACTACTTCACTTAAATCTTCTCTAGGCTTTAAAAGATTGAATGTGTGGCTCCTGTCCCCCTTTGCAGAGTTTCCTGCTGCATGTCAGAACCAGGCTCTTTTATGTTCTTTAACAGCCCTCAAACATTTCCACTAACGTAGTGCAATCAAAAGGATGAATGAAATTCCAAATCTGCAAACTCAAGGATCCTTCTGAAGGTGATCCTGGTTCTTGAGGCACAAAGTCTTGAGTTTCTTGATGTTTAGCTTCCAGAATGTGGTGTGTTTCAATAAGAACGGTGTCCATAGACCCATATTTGAGTGCTTGGCATTAGAAAGTGTGGCCTTGTTGGAGGAAGCGTGTCACCGGGAGTGGACTCTGGGGTTTCAAATGCCAAAGCCAGGTCCAGTGGCTTTCTCTTTGTCTACTGTCTGAGGATCCAGATGTTCAACTCTCGGCTATTCTCCGGCACCTTATCTGTCTGAATATTGCCATGCACATGCACGCCACACATCCCTCCATGATGATAATGGACTAAAGCTCTGAACTAGAAAGCCAGCTCCAGTTAAATGTTTTCCTTTATAAGGGTTGCCATGGCCATGGTGTCTCTTCTCTTCACAGCAATCCAACACTAAGACACAGAACTCTAAACCTAGCCTATGTGACACAGGGCATGAGAGTAGAGGTACGCTCAGGGAGAATACCAGGTCAGCTCCCAGATGAGCGAAGGTTGCACTGAGCCTCACAGTCGTAGGCACAGAGTGGGCATGTTGCTGGGATCCAAGTGTTCTCTTCTGAAACAGCCAGTGTATCTAGAACCGTGAAGCATCTTGACCACGGCCACAGAAAGTACGAGTTGATAGACGGGGTCTTCCACTCTCCTTCCTTTAAAAAAAAAAAAAGCTTGGCTTTGAGAAAAGCAGAGAGAAGCCATAGAGATCTGTGGGAATCTCTAACGCATTGTTTTGTAAAGTCAAAGGGAATTCTAAAGGAGGAAGATTCAGACAAAACATTTTTTAATGTTTTCTTTGAAAGCAAAAGATACGAAAAGCAAAAGACTTGGGTTAGGAAAAAGTCAAAAAGTCACCGCCCGAGAATATAGGAAGGGCTTTTCTCTGGAGTTTGAACCTTTACATCATCATGAATCTCATCACCGAGGGTCACAGGAAATTGGCCACAGGATTATTTCCCACCTGTCACTGCAGACCAGCCCTGCTCTCGATTTTTGTCTGATTTTTTTATTCCTACTTCATAAATTTCTAACCTTTAGAAGAGGAAGGTTAAAACACTGGAAAGACATCCAAATCTGTGGAGAGAGACGAAGGTGCTCCTCCTATTCTGTTTCTCTCTTGGGAAAATGTCAATAAAATTCAGAACTGAGAAATGCTTCAAATGTTCTCAGAAAGGCCTGTGATCCTCAGAGGCCTATCAATAAATCAGCGCACAGAATCTGGTAGGTTTATTTATCTGACTGTACCTAAGGAATTTGTACTAAATCACTACCTTTTTTGAAATATTGGCTCTCAAATGAAATATCAAAACAGAAAGAGAAAAGAAAGAAAAATACCTTGACCTGACATCTTAATGCAGCGTAACAATAAAAACAGAAAAGGTAAAACTTACATTTCCAAAGACAGTCAGCATGAAGCAACCACAACAAAAAGCCATTTCATCTTAGTTGCCTGCTTCAGCAAATGGCTTGCAGTGAATGTTTTGCAACCGCTTTACTTGTTAAAGAGACTAATCTGCATGCTGAAATGAGGCATAGTTCAACTGTACAAAGGAATAATTACTCATTGACTATGCTATTTTTTCTTAAGTACTTGGATAGTACCTAAAATTAGCAAGAAAAAACTTCAACAACAAAGTATTCTGTCAACGTGAGAAAAGGAGCCTACAGACAGGCATCAAGAGTCCCTGCATTAACTTTCTGAACTTCCTTTCAGAGCAGATCGTTCATGTTACTTATGACACTTCCAAAAACCACCAGAGTGTGTTTTAAAAATGTATAAATACAGGAAGTATGGGTAAGGATAACTCTAAAATAGCCAATGGAATCTAATTCTCGAAAAACGCACTGCCTTGCCAACACTCTCCACTGTCCCTGCTCACCACCTACTGAGTCTAACATGCCACTGATGAGATGAATCCTTCTGGAAATTTTCCTTTATTGAATCGAAGGTTACAAGATCCACTCTGGAAGCCCTGAAGCACAAAGGACTCCAGCATTTCCTTCAGCCATTTACAATGAGCTTTACTTTGTCCATTTAGAAAATCTGATTTCCATAGGAAAGGTGCAGCAATAAATCTTGTCCTTCTAGTAAGTCAAAGCAGGGAAAACAAAACAAAATCCCATCAACTGTGTGAGCATTAATGTTTTCATGCTGCTAATAACCATGCTGTTAATTCTTTCCTCTGGTCATTAATTAATATCCCAATAAATTAAAGTGTTACAACATTTAAACTATTGTCATGGTAGAAATAAAGTTTTAAGAGTCTGCATGTGTGCTTGTGTTTTCCTTAAATTATAGGTTATATAACCCTTATTCTTCCATTTACACATCTGGATGGATTTTAATCTGCCCACTACGCACTAGACTATTTCATACAGGCTTCAAAAGCAAAGACAAACTTCTAGAAATAAAGACATAAGAATCCTAAGGCTTTTCAAAGGTTAAGATGCCCATTTTCAATTCTCCCATTAACTGAACACAAAGTGTGACTTTGAACATCTGCTACTCCATGACTATTTAAGGTGATTCACTTGTTATCATATGTTTTTAAAGTTCTTCCATATTTTCTCACAATGTGGCTACTTTTCTCTTTACTCTGATGAACCACAAGCTCATAGAGGTTGGTGATTCTGTGTTACCTGGAACCTTGTAAAACTGAATGCAGTGCTCAGAATGTGGCACACGACCTTCTTGAACACATGGCAGCTGTACGGTCATGCCACCTGGCGATTATCAGAAGCTCAGACCTACTGATCAATTTCTACACCTTTAAGAAATGATCTACCCATGAAGGGGTTCCACCTATTTCTGTCCTCAGCCAATAGCTGTTTCCTAAACTCTCAACAATACCTTCTAACAGTGCAGTTAGTATCCTTACATACAGTAGGTTGTATCTGTAATGAGATTCATGGATATGAACCATGGAATCAATTCAAGATGCAAAACTTCAAGACAAAACAACACAGTATGAAAAAGAAAACTAACTCTCAACTTAATTAATTAAAACCATGGAACAACCTATACTTCTGTTGTCATTTAACTCTTTATCTGTGGCCATTATAGGCTAGAGACTTTAGTGTGTCACTGCCTTCCAACTCACCCCTACAACTCTCAGATCCCAACCTACCAGTAGGACATTATCACGTCTTAGAAAGGAAATGGGGGCTGCATTTTAGGTCAACATGAAATTACACATCTGAGAGAGGAGGCAGAGATCTTTGTCCTACAACTGGCCTGATGATTAACCTGTAAGAGGCACTAACACTTTGAACTGCTCTCCAAAGCATTAATCTTCCTGGGTTGCCTTGTAGGACAGTGTGGTATGAATTACAAGTGCCCACAGAGCCTGATATGATAAGCTCTCCACTGTGCCAGATCAGCCCTCCTTTGAATGTTTTCCATAAAGATCTTTGTAAAAGCAATGCTTGTCTTTTTGTACTTTGAAAAATAAGTTTAATAGTTCTCTTTGTTTCTATGGTAAAATGGCAAGAACGCTATCATCAGGAATACGAGGGAAACCAGGGCTGTAGTAGCAGCTGGTGGGTATGTGGAGCCTCGGTGGCCAAGGAAAAACAGTCTGGCGGGGAAATAATGGCAGCTGGGTGGTGGTGGCACACGTCTTTAATCCCAGCACTGAGCAGCTGAGGTAGAAGCAAGTGGCTCTTGCTTGGAGTTCAAGGCCAAACTGGTCTGCAGAATGAGTTCCAGGACAAACAAGGATACACAGAGAAAAATCTGTGTTGAAAAACAAAAATAAGTAAACAAACAAACAAAATAAATAAATTAATTAATTAATTAATTAAATAAATGAATGAGAAATAGTGGCATGAGAATAACTGGGAAGTCACTTTCAAGTATTGTAAATTTCAGGTGAATGATGGGGTTTCCCTGAAAAAATATTTTATTATTTTCAATAAGCTCCAAGACTCTATAAAAATATACTTAAATTGTACATATGAATAATGCTGAAATTAAAACTCTTCCCTGTGTCTTCATTTTTTTTTTGAGACACAGTTTCTCTGTGTAGTTTTGGTGCCTACCCTGAACTAGCTCTTGTAGACCAGGCTGGCCTTGAACTCACAGAGATCTGCCTGCCTCCACCTCCCAGTGTTGGAAGTAAAGGCATGCACCACCACAGCCCAATCCTTTCCTATGTTCGTTAAAGACACTATAAAGAACACACTACTCACTACATATATGAGCCCATTCAAGTTATACAGGACTATCAGAGTCCCATCTTGGCATTATTTTCAGAGATCCTAATGAATACAATCTTGTTATGATAGATTATTTCAATTTCTAAAATGATTTAAATAGCACCAAGTTAATGTTTGCCTATTAGGATAGAGTTTTTAAAGTATCATCTCGATGACCCTGTAATTTCCTAGATTTTGAAGTAGAGACATGAATATAAAGTGCCAAACAGTGTGATGACTTCACGACTCCTCTGAACGGCAGTGTCACTCCCTCTTCTAAAGACTAGATCATTCTTTAAAAACTCATATTTGCACTGAGGAAGAAAGAACCAGGTACTGACTACATCTTACGTGACGGATCTAACAAATATGATACTTAAGCAAATTCTCTTTGTGGGGAACCAAATCTTTTGGGGAACTTATTAATATATTATAGAACCTACCTGTGTCAGACTGATGAGTGTATCAGACTGAGGTAGTCTAGCCAACTTCAGGGAAATTCAGCCGTGATGATAAAGCAGTTCAGGACATTCAAGGAGAGTAATAGTAATTTTCCTAATGAGCATTAAAGATGGTATTAATGATGTTTTGCCTGGGTTTCAGGCTACCCACCATGTGAAAGTGTGATCATTCTGGGACTAGGAACAGTTCTGACTTCCTGGGCATCACATGTACTAGTGGGGAGTTCACTTATTCTTTAGAAGTTTGCCCAAGAGCTTTGTCCCAGAAGGACTGCAGGAGGAAAGAGAGTAGGGGCCATGCATTACTGGCTCTCAGCAGAGACCAGGCAAACGCCTGTGGATCCCAGGTGAAGTGGAGAACTATTGCGTGAATCAGTTTTGTAGAAAGTTGACATTAATAGGATCCCTGACTATTCAGTTAGTATTTCTACTGCTTTTTTTTTAATCAGAAAAACATTTTGACAGACAAGAGACAAGTTCCCAGTCACTAGGCATAATTGCTCTGTGCTCCTTACAATTTAGGCGAGTGCCTGCTGTTGGAACACTTCGCTCCACTGAGGCAGCTATCAAGGGGAAGACTCACAAAGTGGCATTGTGAAACTGTGAAGGAGAACTGGGCTTTATTAGCTGCTTGTTTTAGGACCTAAATTTGAATATTTCTAATCAAAAGAAGGAGAATGATTGGATTAAGGATGAGCTCCCTGCTGCCTGGTGGATAACCAGCTAAGAAAGTCTGTTGGGCCCTCAGGATTTCTGCAGTCATCTGTTGTATCTATCACATGTTCAGGATATGAGGGTGATGTCATACTTCAAGATTCAAATCCCCAAATATTTTCACATCAGTTGCCTCCAATCTCATCTTGGGCAACGTTACTGAAAAGCACTTATAACAATGTGATACACAAATACCCGACACAACGTCACCATGAGGAAAAGTTAAATGAGAAAAATGAATAAAAAAAAACCCTACAGGAACAATTGTGTACTTTCTGGAAGAGAAATCTGAGAGATTCATTCAAGTGCCAATCAGGAGTCTCCAGGTCAGTTAAAAGGGAGTGTGGGGGGGTCATCTGGGTGCCGACAGGACGGCATCCAAACCACTGGGGAGTGCTCACAAGCCTAAACTCTTAGCCACAGAGTTCCATACAAGTTGCAAATATTTCTCATGTTATTATATTAAACAGCTACATGAAATCCTATCAGAAACCTATACATATTGCAATGGTGGATCTTTAAAACTATCATAAGAGTTTAAAACCCATGCAGAAATTCATCTAAAACACACAGACATTTAGCTGAGCTAATGGAAACGCTGATTCTGTGTCATCTCTCTTAGCATTGAGTATTTTTACCCTACAGCATTTTTCCATGGTCCATGCAAAACAAGCAAAGTCTTCAGTGGGCCTGTCAGTACTCTTGAACAAAACGGACACTGTTCACATCCTAGTTCTTAGTAAATGCAGTCTTTAAAAAAATGGAAAGGAATACATAGTATGGTGTGGTGATATACAGTTCAAGGTGCATGAAGAACGAAGGAACATTTTACAGACAATCTGTAATGGTTACACTGTATATGTAAGGGACACGCTGTTTACACACCAGGGAAGATGGAAGCATGGGATAACACATCTCACTCAGATACTGTTCATAGCAATGACGACATGGCAGAGGCCCAGCATGGGACTAGGAGAGAAAGAACAGAGGGGCAGCGGAGGGCGCACAGTTAGGTCAGTCATTGAGGACAGCTATGTCCTGGACCTTTAGGAAGGACAGCCACAGAGGACAGCCAGATCCCACATGAGTCCCTGAGAAACACTGTGGATAAACAGTGTCCTGCACAGATTTCCAAAAAATATTCAGCAATATTCTACTCTATATATGTTTATCAACACTTAAGGCTTTTGTAGAATCTAATGCACAATATATATGTAACTATTATTAAATATAAAGTTTTAATTGGTACATAAACGAAATTATTTTTAAAAAGAAATTCAGAATAACTTTCACATCAGAATTATTTTCTATTTATAATTATAGGATTGCCAAAACCAACAGAATAGTCATGATTTGTTAAAACAAAGAAGCTAAAAGCTCCCCTCAAGTCAACACAGTGTGGACACTGGGCTTTGAATGATATGGCAGACGGGAGGAAAAGTGATCTCTGCAGATGCGTTAGTCACACACAATACCACTGGCAGCAAGAGCAGCAACCAAAATTACTAAAGAAAGAACAAAAACTCATCAGCGTTCCCAATACATCCTCAGAGAACTCTGACACAAAAGATCAGGTGATCTGATATGAAAAAGAAATGCGAAGGATAGGAAAGTAGGAAATAGTGAATATGGCCCAGAAGGAAAGTAAAAGACAATGACACTGTGGGAAAGAGTGACTGAGGTTCCGTATCAGGTTATAATCAAACAACATAAAACAAATGAGTCTTTCGAAATGAGGTCAAGAGGGCAAAAATAATAAGATCCACTGGTCACCAAATTATACTTCATTGTCAATAAATCTGTGGTAAAAACAATTAAATCAGTCCCTTCTATTATTAAATCAATGAGTTATATATATTATAATCAAATATCATGGGGAAACTTTGATGGATACACCCTTCAAGTCTTCTGCCCTTTCACTAAATACACCGTGTGTGTGTGTGTGTGTGTGTGTGTGTGTGTGTGTGTGTATCCCACCCTAGATCCCATTACTTCAGAAGAATGAGATGGGAGGGCCATATAGGAGTGAGAACAAGACCAATAACTTCAAGACATATGCATCATTCAAAAACAAAACAAAACTAAACCCTGTCTCGAAACACCAAAAAAAAAAAAAAAAACTAAAACAAGTCTCCATGTACCCACCATAAAACATCGCTGTTGCTATCACACAGCATTAAACGTATTTCTAGCCACTCAGTGATTCTGCTCCCCTTAATCTTACAGTGAAATAATATTAAGTAATTAACAGCTTGACAATGATGGAAACAGATGTCACCATTAAAAAAAAAAATTGGAGGCAAAGTGATGCAGAAAATGGCCAAATCGTTCAGGATCAGGGGGCCTGGCTTCCTTCCATAGATGTCACTCATCAAGACTTTACCTAAGGCAAGTCATTTAACCTGGTTACACTCAAGCTTCTCTCTCTTCAGCCATCTGCCTTCCACTAGGAATGCTGTGACAATTAACAAGAGTACCTATAAAAGTGCTTTGAGGTCACAGGAGAAAGACCATGTAAACACAAGGTATGATTATTCTGATTATATGGAAGTATCAAACAGATTTTTTGTGCAAGCTATAATCACAAAGGAAAGTAATCCGCCATGGCAAAGGTGATGCTGTAAATTACAATCCATGTCAGTTTCGACACTTGTTTCAGACAGTCATGTTAGAGACGCACAGACGAGGGAAGTCGCTTCCGTGCGGTGCTGAGCAGAGGTGAGAGATGTGAAAGACACCGTGGAAAGCGGACAATGCAGAGCCATTTATTAAATGGAGGCTTGAACCAACACCACTAAAAGATGAACTCTGGTAGCTTATAATACAGCACTGCAGCTAAGCAGTCCCCGAACAACATTAAAAGCAATTTGGGGCTTCGCAGTCACCACTATTATTTCTACCGCAGTACATATTCCTAAGGACAGAACCTAAATCCTCCAAATACTGGTTTTAAGATAACTCTTACTAAGTTCTACATAGCATTTTCTAGAAAATGAACAAAACACTTAAAAAGCCACACTTCATTAGTTAAGCCTCCTCTGCTTCCAATTACCAATATTCTAATCTGCCTACACTTTTATTTCTTAATTAAAGTTTCTCTGATCTATCAAAGTGTCATCAATTAAAATCAGATGTAAATTAATCGTGGCTGCCGATCCCTACCCCCACATACAGTTCTCATCAGCCGGTATCACACTCCTTGTCTCTGGGTAGGTTTCACTTATTCAAGGCTTGAAAAGTAATTTAGCTGCCGGCAGATATGTGGGGTGTGCATAGAGCCTGCCACATTATGCTAACTTTATTGATGATAACATTTGTTGTAATGGTTCCAAATGCTGTCTTTGCAGACACCTTACTGCAATCAGTCTTCAAAATGAACTTTGTCTAACAGGTATGGGACAGAACCACTTAGCAGTCCTCAGAATCTTGAACTCCGCTGGTCAAGATGGAAGATACTTGGTGCTGTACTAACATAAGACATTCTGCAATCCATTTTTCACAACCCAAACAAAATGGGCACAGGAATGTTGGCACCGACCTGGAGTTCATCAACAGCACTGATGGCTACCCATACAGGAAACAGAGCCTTGCAAACAAGTTGTCATTGGCTAGTGAACAAATGGGAAACCCAGGCTAAACCACAATTGTTTGGGGGACAATTCTATCTAGCTTTCATTGTGCTCCCTGAATCTGTTTTATGCGATACACAGGCCTCCTCATTTTCCACTGTTATGATTTCTGAGCACTACTATCTGATTCTATGCATGTTAATTTCCCTCCAGGGAATGTTCAAGTTAGTAAGGAATATATTCCCTATTGACTGAATTATTTCAAATTTCTATTTGCTACCATTTGTATAAAGGAATACTATTTATTTGCCTTTCCACTTGACGAACACATTTCAGAAAACCCCAAGACAATCAATCATACACAGAATGTGCTACATTCAAGGAAAAAAAATCCATATCCGTTTCTTAGAAAAGAGAGGTAGCTATCGTGAGAAAAATACTCTTTTAGAACTAATACTAAAAAGATGTCTTACATCTGCCCAATGTGTGGATCCCAGTACTCAGGGAACTGAGGCAGGAGAATCTCATAGCTGAAGATAGCTGGGCCCAGTAACTTTTTTTTTTTACATATAGGAAAACAACTTTATTAAGAAGGCTGTCAAGTCCAAAAATAAAACTCTTGATACAATTTTTTAAACCCTTAAATCAGTTCAGCAAATATATAATCGGTGATTTAGCTGTCAAAGATTAAAGGTTCGTTGCTTTATTTAAAATAAAATATATTTTAGTTCTTAAAATTTATTCCATAAAGTACGTATATCTAATATAAATTCCCTACATATACACAGGAAGTATGAAGTAAAAATAACAATAAAAAAACTTTAAAAACTTTTTTAAAAAACAATAACAAAAAACCGCAACACTGAGTCTTAATTTAAAAAACAAAAACAAACAAAAAAAAACACAATAAAACAAAAGTTACAAATTTGTTGATGGGACACCCCTTGATACCCTCCCCTTACCCTCCTCTGGCCACCCCGTGGCTGACATACAAAATGGTATATATTTGCCCCCAAAAATGGAGTGTGTGTCGGGGGGAAAAAGCCACCTGCCTTTTTCTGGAAGTTTCTACAAGAATCCACACTGTTAAATCCAGTGAGAGTTGTAAATATCATGTTATTTTTTTTTGTTTTGTTTTAAGATCACCCCGGAAACAAGGAGGGATGTCTTAATTAAAAAGTGCAAACAGGATTCTCCGGTTGTATTGTCACCGGCTCACCAGTAACTTTATCTCCCAATAAACCTGCAGAAATCATTAATAACAGATTTGGAGAGAAATTTAAGTGGAACTATTTCACTAAGAGAAAGGGAAAACTCAGAAAAGTGAGATGGTTTTATAGGTGAAACAAAACCATATGGTGGCAATGATGTCACCATTAAAAACCGAGACTATGACAAGACACTGCCTGTCTAAATTTCAAACATACCTGAGGTCTTACCGCGCACCCCCCACCCCCACCCCTGTCTGCGCTCTATGCGCTGCGCTAGAACCCAGCTCGCGAGCTTCAAGCAAGGGGCTGGAGGTTGAGAATACACACAGAGAGACAGACTGACACAGACTTTCCAACACTGGTACCAAAAAGCCCTTTTTTAATAGCACCATGGAGGCTTAAATATTCTGCAGTCAATGGCCAACAGGTGAAAATCCCATCCTCTGATCCTCTAGGCAAAGCACAGCTTCTAGTCACTTCAATTAGAAGACTCTAGACAGGGAAGAGCAGCTGAAGGCCAGGACTCAATTGGTCCCAACAAGGTCTGACTTTTTACAAAGGGACATTGAAAGTGCTTATATGAACAATTTCCACATGAATGCTCTCTACTGAAATGACACATGACAACATAGCTCAATCCACTGAAAGCCTCAATGAGAAGTTCACCTTCCAGATTAAAAAGACAAAGACTCAATAGTAAAATTGCACATCCAGATGATAAATTCTTCTTTTAAGTTCTATCTCTACCACAAGGAGTGCCATGAGACTTTTGGAGCTATGCAATTTAATACTGCTTGCACTCTATAATAACACTAACCAAGTGGTAATTATGAGTATCTAAGAATCATGTGCTCGTAAGATAGGTTCACGCACAATGTTTACAGTTCCTTTTAAAAATTCAGCAACCATGCTGTTATTCCTCACTTCTCGCCCCTACCTTAGCACGCCTTTGTTTGTTTTAGAAGTAACGAAGCGCAAATAGCTTTTAGCTAAATTATTCATTCCCTGGGTGAGGGACCGTGGGTCTGGAAGATGAACCTGATTTATCTAAAGGCCTTCAAAGGTTAGAAACTTTGTTGATTTTTTTTCAAAGGGGAAAGTTAAATAATTATAACATCCCTAAACACTTCTGTAAGACTACAACGTCAGACAAGTCATAACTTACAAACCTGAAAGTCAAAGGATGCATTACATCATGACGCTTTCCAGACTTAAGTTGCAATGGAGGTAGGGGTATGGCTGAAGACAGGGAGACTTCACTGTCTGAGTTGATTTCTAAACCACAAACAAAAACCAGCATGTCTTTTTAAATTAGGAAAACAATATTTGTTTTCCTTATGAAACAATGCTTACCTTCATTTTTGTTAGAATTCTAAGTAACAAAAACATTTATATAATATTACAGTGGACTTTGAAGAATATTTTCGTTTAATTCCGACTTCCAGAATATTCTTCAAAGACTGATGACCAACTCTTATTGCTAGAATGGAAAATTCCTCATAAAAATTTAGGGATAGAAGAGTACTTTCTATATTTGTAATTAAAAACTTGCCACCAGTCATTTCTAACTCACTTCATCATGGGCATATTAATTGCATTTAGCCAACTATAACATAACAATATTAAATTTTCCTTTAAGTGACATCACAACAAATGAGTCTCATGGATCTAGTTTTTAGTCAT
The DNA here is from genome assembly GCF_000317375.1 of Microtus ochrogaster. Taxonomy (NCBI): domain Eukaryota; kingdom Metazoa; phylum Chordata; class Mammalia; order Rodentia; family Cricetidae; genus Microtus; species Microtus ochrogaster. Next base: position 46,696,517 of record NC_022030.1, read on the forward strand.
TAATATCAGAAGTGCAAGGCTTAGATTAACTGAGGATCTTTAGCTTTCAATGTCAATTAACATTTATTGTGTCCATTAGGAGATTATTTGACTACTCAATAAAATATTTATACTGCTAAGTTTCAGAAACAATAGCGTAGCTTCCTAATGACATTCATAGTAATATTTTATTGCCAAATTATTTACAGGAATATATTGGGAATGAATTTATATAATCTGCTGAGTCAGCATGCCCAAGGTCAGGCTAACTTATCTTCATTTGTCCCATCCTGCAGTGAGAGTTTTATCTAACTCTGGAACTTAAGCTATATTGACAACACACTGTTCGTGAACTTTCTCTCTGGAAACAATGTTTGCTGCCATTAAATAGATAGAGAACCCCATCTTTCTTAAACATCAACTACATTATAAAACTATCTCAGAATTTTAGGCATACATTTTGTATATATTTGAAGTAAACTGTTTGTTTTAAGTGCTACCATTAATTTCTCTCCTTCCGTCCTTTGCTTTTGTAAGGAGAATTTAAATGCCATTAGAGATGGCATCCCATTCTATACTTCTTTACCTAGAGTGTGGCGGCACTGATATTGTGCAGTTTCAAATCTAGACATTTAGAGGAACTCTGGAACAGTAAAGGATCCCACGAGAAAGAGTCCAGGGTTCCTGCCCACAACTGTCTCAAACAGCAGACAGAAGAGAGCACAGCCTAGACCAGCAGAAACACCAGTGAGCCAAAGCAGTCCAGACAACAGACTGAAAGGCAGTGGAACTGCTTCTTATTTTAAGTCATTGAATTTTGTGCTAATTTGTTTTCCAAATATTTCGTAGAGATAGATGACAGAGATGCTTCTATTCCCTCGTACTTCTTTGTTGGTTTGTTTGTTTCAAGACAGGGTTTCTCTGTCTAGTTTTGGAGCCTGTCCCGGCACTCGCTCTGTGGAACAGACTGACCTCGAACTCACAGAGATCTGTCTGTCTCTGCCTCCCAAGGGCTGGAATTAAAGGCATGCACCACAGCCTAGATTTCCTCATGCTTCTAATTATTAATTTTTTCACTATTAAATGCAAACAATAACACGTTTTGTCTTTTTTTTGTTTTTTTTTTTTTTTTTGGTCTGAAGAGGCGTAGGCATATCTGGCTAAAGTTCTGATAAGAATATTTTTAAAATGTCATAAAACGACAATGTATTCATAGTTCCCACTCTTCTTGTAATTGCAAAATTAGCTTCTACATATGATATCCAACTGGCTATTTATTAGTCGCTTGCCTGTCCTTGGAATACTGAGGAGTACGGAGAAGGTTGGCGGTGTGAAGCAGACAGATTAGGAGCTGAAGAAACCGCAGAACTACCGAGTCCTGCTTGTTCTGGACAGATATGAGAAAAACCTGCCACAGATCGGGCTGGCGTGCTGCTAGGAGATTCTATAGAAACTGAGCATGGGACGACACCATGTAAGGACTCCTGACTGGAAGCCCTGGCAGCTTCATTAGCATGATTGGAATGAGACTTAATTAGGTCTACTCTTAATGTTGAAGGGTGTTCTATTTTCCCGGGAGAACTTTTTCACCTTGGGATTTTTTAGAAGTGACTTCATGAATTCAGTAAGAATTTGAATACACTGCTGATGCTGCTCCAACACTGAGGGCTTTTAAGATAAACTGCTACTGTCCAGTACTCAATGACCAAATGTGACGGAATAGACCTTTACTAATAACTATCAGGAAAAGAGCCATTGCCAGTAGTCCTCTGGTTTCCGTTCTGAACTCTCGGCATGGGTGACAAATCCAAATACCTCATGCTCATTACCAAAACTAAAGGTGCAACATCCTGCTTACCATCTTGGTCCGGTCTAATTAGAGGCCTATTAAGACCTAAGCATAGTCAATGCATACTAAACCTTGGGATTTCAGAGCTCACTCAAGTTACACAGGACAAGTCAAGACTGGCATCTTCTTGGTGTGGAACTGCCTCCTGACATTACTGTTCCTCTCACAGCCCTCCCATTCCTCGCCTGTCTTGATTCCTGCCCACTGTTCCACCCTGTGTGCTCTGCTTCCTTTCCATTTTAGGAGCCCTCATGTTTTCCAATCAATTTCTCCTTGATTGAGGTAGAATTGGTCTTGTCAGGAATCCAAAGTTGTAGCTGCTGTAATTTCCATGCCAAAAAACATGACTGTTACATGTCAAATGGACACCAGGTTGTGGGTGGGGGGAAGCTTTGCTTCCACCACAACTGCAAAAGTAAGCAAGGTGTTCAATAAAATAATCAACACCCCGTTCTTTGTTATTTATTTCTAGCATTGTCACCAGAAGACATGTCATAAAAAGCCCCTTCGGTTTCATGATTTCCTGCCAGATAATTTACACAGCGAGCAGCTCCACTCTGCCTTTCTCATCTCTTTCCCTGATTTCCTACCTACCTACTCAGAGACATCTATTACTGTTCTCCTTACCACATCCTCTAGGCTTTCCTTTGTGCTCACAAACACACACACACACACACGCACAAACACACACACACACACACACGTGCGCGCGCACACACACGCACACAGAGCACACACAGTACACACAGAGCACACGCACACACACACGCGCACAGAGCACATACACAGCACACACACAGAGTACACGCACACACACACGCACACACGCAAACACACACACGCACACACACATGCACACACACACACGCACGCACACGCACACACACGCAGACACGCACACGCACACGCACATGCACATGCACACACACAGGCACACACACGCACACGGCACAGTTTCTTCATTCCATTTCAATTTACTGTCCTCTTCAATGACGATCCCGCTCACTATTCGGTCTGGGACGTTGTCTTTTGTTCCTCACAGGCTGATTATCCCATCACTGTGAACTCAATCCAACACTTACATGTATCATTTACATTGCATTTTCACTTATTTTAGTGTGTGAATAGCTTCAGATTTGTGTGTATAGCAACTTATTTTTCATTAAATGTAAAGCTTTCACAAACCTGAAACACAGTGGTTTCAAATAAATAAACCCAATGTTTGTATTATAGAATTGGATCTACGATGGGAGTGATGCCATTGAACGACTGGTGTCACAAAGATATTCAGGAGGTACTTAAAAGGCAGCCAAATCTTATAAAGTATGGTGTTTAATAACTTAAATAGTTATCAACTGATATCTTAATAGACTTCTAATACATAGAATTGCTTAATAAAATGATACATGCTTTTAGCTTCCTATTCTACTTTTAATTTTAGTACTTATTTATCTTCATAGGTGCCTGTGTTGAGCATATGCCACCTGTGTACTAGTGCGCGCGTGCGCGCGCACACACACACACACACACACACACGCACACACACACGCACACACCACAAAGAAAGCATCAGATCCATTGGAGCTGGAGTTACAGGCCTGATAGGACATATAGACCTCATGGGGCACTAAGCACTGAGCTCAGGTCCTCTGAAAGAGAAGAAAGCACTTAAGCCCTGAGCCACCTTGCCAGTCACTAATTTACCTATGCCAATGTTGAAAATATAACGTAAACGGTTACCGGTGGCATAGGCCTGTAATCTGAGCTACCTGGAGGAGTAAGCAAGAAGATTACAAACTCAAACTCTAAAGCAGGTCTGGGCTCAGAATGCGTTCCAGGCCAGCCTGTAGTGGCATTTCATTTGTATTTTTAGTAAATGAAGCTTGCTTGAAGATCAGAGAGTAAAACAGCCCCACCGGTCATCATTAAAGACAGTGGTAACTTACTCCTTCAATCCCAGTAGCCACACTAACTGCCATAGAAACCAGGAGGTGCATGCCTTTAATCCCAGTGGTGCACGCCTTTAATCCTAGCCCGAAAAAGGATTATAAAACAGAAGGAGACAGCTCTGAGACAGTCTCATTCTGAGATTCCTGGAGGCAGGGTCGCCATTTCGGACCAAGGTCAAGGAAAGAGCCAGTGACTGGCTGCTTTACTTTTCGGATCTTCAGGTTGAACCCCAGTTTTTCTCTCTTTGACTTTTACTAATTGTGCCTCACAAGTTCACGTAACTTAGGGAGACAATGTCTCAAAATAAGACAAGGCATCAAGAAACATGGGCAAGGGATAGAACCCAATGGCAGAGGGTCTGTCGTGCATGCATGAGACTCTATTACCCCTGTGCCACCAAAAGAACAGACAAATAACTAAGCATAACTTTAAAAGTTAATACTTTTTGATTTGAGAATTGTTTGAGATTTTCCACAGACTAGGACCAAACAAGCTCCAAGCAGCCACCAGCATTTCTTGGCAAGATTTCCATGCCAGGATGCTTTTGTTTCAGACTGTCCTTGCATAGCCTCTCCTTCAATGGGAGCTATTTGCAGTTTCGTGGACATGAGCATAGTTGTTCGGCTACGCGGCCACCTGTGCAGTTCCCACCCTGTCCTTGCTGCAAGCTGAGGTGCAGGTGATCCGATTGCTAAGGCTGTACATCTCTACCACGGCCCTCCGTACTCAAGCTGTCTAAATGTCAGCAGGCACCACACACAAAGGTAAATGACATATTTACAACATGTCTGTGCCACCCTAAAAATTCTAGATTGCACTGATCTTTAATCCAAAGCATCTAACTCTCAAGTGAAATTATAGATATTTGAGTGTCTGAAATTGTGATTAGCATTTTGTGGATCAAAATTACTTCTGTGTATACATCTTAGCAGTAAATATGAAGCCCAACATCTATTTGTGTCCCAGAACTAAATGTCTTCTTGTTTGCAAAGTCAGTATTTCACCAACATCACAAATAAATCTTCAATGAAAATAAAATGTAAAGCTGAGAAAACATGATTCACCCATCCCAATGGTTTAGTCATTTGCCACTTTTTAAAGAGATTATTTTTGTCACTTTCACATAATATGAAATTTTAATATATTCTATATGTATTTTCATGTATCCTATATTATATGCATATATTCACTTTATACACAAAATAAATATAAGGTTTTTCTGAGTAAATATATATTTAAATAAAATTTAATTTAAAAATTTAAAACCTATTCATATTTAACTTAAATTTATAACTACTTACTGAACAAACATTAAAGAGACTTGTTTTTTACTTTACATAAATTGTAATATATCAAATTTCATATGCAAATCAATTTATATAAGTGCATATGTGATGTAATCAATTTTTTAAAAAAATCATTCAAAGTACTATATTTCCAGGAAAAACTAATGAAAACCAATTAGTTTTTATATTTAATAAGTTTAACATTTAAACTTTGCTTAATATAAGAAAATAATTCACGTCAGTGAAGTGACTCAGTCAGAAAAGGTGCTTGCAACCAAGCCACCAGCTTGATCTCTGTTCCTGGAACACAGAGAAGAAGAAAACTGACTCTAACGAGCAATTCTCTGACCTCCACACACATGCTGTGGCAACATATATACATGTATTCACATACATGCATGCATGCATAATACATATACACTTATGCATGTATGCACACATAAATAAATGCAATTAATATTTTTTTTGCAAAAATTAAAAAACATGTTTACTGGCTACTAGATAATCATACATATGTTGTCAATTTTTTGTTTCTATTACTTCAAATGATTATTGATTGAATAATGTTCATAAAATTAAATACTAAGTACCAAATGCAGTCACTTGCTTCTGGCGGCTGTACATACTCCTCCCAGGTAACTCTACCATCCAATATTCCTGCTATTGACCACACACTTTAAAATGACCAGTGGCTATATGTCATTCTTTTATTGTTAGCTGGCTACTTGTATGACCCCATACTCTGCTTTTCTTCACACTACCATACATTTGCATTTCTTCTCACTTCTCACTTAACTTACGAACATGCCAAATAATTTTCCCTCTTCTTTGCTTTCCCTATGCTATTTGTGTGCTTTTGACATCTCACCAATCTTTTCTGTCTGTATGTCACTGTCCTCATCTCCCACCGGGTATGCTGGCCATTGTGCACCATTTCATGTTGCATAATATTGGCAAAATTGTCTTTCTAAATTTTAGATCTAATCATGGCACCCCTTTGCTTTGACTGTATCACTTCAGCCAGGTAGAAGGTTAAGAGGGTAAAGCACCGTATTGCCAATATGGACCTGAACTCAGTCCCAGCCTACATGGTAGAAGGGGTTGCGACTCAGCCCCATTTGTCTGCCGTGGCCCTTGTGAATGCCATGCAAGTATGCGAAACAAATAAACAAATCCTTTCTGTGTCCATGACAAAGACTTTCCCCAAATGCTTCTAAACTGCTATTTCCGTCTCATTTCGCAACATTTTCTGATTTTGTTTTATAATTTCCTTTTCTATCTTTTGATTCCCCCTTCCTCATGCTTCTTCCTCTCCCCATCTCATTGTCTGAGCATTTTCCTAGACTGGACAGCAAACAGCAGCCCCCTTCTCTCCAGATCTGCCGAGATCCCCCCACATCACATTGTTCTTATCTGCGATGATCTAACCAGACGTCTATTGTTTGTGACCCCACTTTACTAGAAAATGGTTTATTGTTTTGTAAGCAGATTTCTTCATGTTGTTAGCTCCTTCTCTGTGTTTGATAGAGTACATGAACTTGGCAGCATTTTTCAACATTGGAAATAACAACCTATAGCTTCCTTCTAAATGGGAAAAAGAGCCCTCATTCCTTCACACGTGGACAACAAATGGAGGCTATTAAAACGCTGAAGGGCTAGTGAACCAGCACTGATTACATAGTCTTGGGTTTGTAAAGAGATATTCAGAAATGAAATAAAATTCATCAAAGCTGAGGAAAGATCACCAGTTTAGTATCACTTATCTATTGCACATCTGCCTGGCCACATTATCTCACTGCTCAAGCAGCATTTTTGCATTTCAATGTGGCATTCTATCAGATTAATACCCAAGATATTCCAGCTGCACTGCAAGTGAGTGAGTGGACATACAGGGATATTATGCATGGCTTGTATCATTGACACTGAGCAAAGGAAATGTGATTAGCACCAAATTGCATCTGACAGGGGAATCAGAAACCTGTCAAACACGATGACATGGATCCAGTGTTTAGGAGGCAAAGGGGGGAATAGAGAAGCAGGGCAGCCTGGCATGGAGACAGCAATAAAACACTGCAGCAATGATAAATTAATTCATTTACTTATGAAAAATTAGAGGCTTCCACACACAGCTCTCATTTATAATCTTGTCAATCTGGCTGAGTAAATAAAAGGGTTCTGCAATATTAGTGAAAAAACACAAGCAAGAGAAAAAAAAGGCAGCAGTTGGATTCTTTCACTCACATACACTAACCTGGTGTGCAGCAGAGTGGCCTTTGGAAGGATTTTTTTGTGAGTGGATATATTGTGCTAACACTATTTTCACTTATGAATCTCTTTCCCGGCTTGATATTTATAGCTCTTAAACCCCAGAACATAGAACCATCATGATGTTCTCAGCCTCGCGTTATTCAGGGTATTTAAACAAAAGGACCCTTTAGTATGAACACCATGCTATGCTTTTGGAAGGCTCTAAAAGGGAAAGGACAAAAAGCTGTCTGGCATTCTCTGATACCACGTGGTTACAGACAGGTACTACAGCCCAGCTGTAGAAAAGTGACTGCCATGCTAAACACATGCATCTCCAGATGGCTCACAGTCAAGGGAAGGAGGGTGAGCCTAAACCTTTTGTTTTGTCTTCCTCTAAACTGAAGGGGGTGCTAGAAACAGAATTACCTGGGCTTTTGTGTAGCTCTTGCAGATATTTTCAAGAAGAGTTTTCTCACTCTGTGTTGGGAAACTTTCCCTCTTACCATGGCTATGGGACAGAAATGATGCCAGGAGTACCCTCTGCAGGAACAATTTGGTGTTCATCTAAATGGAAGATCTAGAAAAATCAGGGACAGCGGAAGAAGCAGAGAATATGCTCAGAGGTTTTGGTTTAACTAGTCAAGAAAACGTTTCTTAAGAACATTTTCTTTTAGACCCAGGCTAGCTGGTCTTGGTGAATTCCCGAAAGAACATCCCCATTGTCTCAGTGTGTGGGTGTACCCCTCGCGGTCCTGAGTTCCTTGCTCGTGCTCCCCCTCCTTCTGCTCCTGCTTTGGACCTTGAGATTTCTGTCCGGTGCTCCAATGTGGGTCTCCGTCTCCTTTCATCGCCTGATGAAGGTTAATATTCAGGAGGATGCCTATATGTTTGTCTTTGGATTCACCTTCTAATTTAGCTTCTCTAGGATCGCGAATTATAAGCTCACTGTCCTTTATTTATGGCTAGAAACCAAATATGAGTGAGTACATCCCATGTTCCTCTTTTTGGGTCTGGCTTACCTCACTCAGGATAGTGTTTTCTATTTCCATCCATTTGTACGCAAACTTCAAGAATTCTTTGTTTTTTACTGCTGAGCAATACTCTAATATGTATATATTCCATACTTTCTTCATCCATTCTTCCATTGAAGGGCATCTAGGTTGTTTCCAGGTTCTGGCTATTACAAACAAAGCTGCTATGAACATAGTTGAGCATATACTTTTGTTGTATGATAGGGCCTCTCTTGGAAGCATGGGATAAAACCGGACTTACATAGCGGACAATGAGGACTACTGAGAACTCAAGAACAATGGCAATGGGTTTTGGATCCTACTGCACATACTGGATTTGGGAGAGCCTAGGCAGTTTGGATGCTCAACTTACTAAACCTGGATGGAGGTGGGCGGTCCTTGGACTTCCCACAGGTCAGGGAACCCTGATTGCTCTTCAAGCTGATGAAGGAGAGGGACTTGATTGGGGGAGGGGGAGGGAAATGGGAGGCGGTGGAGGTGAGGAGGCAGAAATCCTTAATTAAATAAATAAATTAAAAAAAAGAACATTTTCTTTTAAGACTTCTTTATGTGTATCTCTTTGTATATGTGTCTGAGTGAATATATGTACACACGCATGTGTGAAGGCCCACAAAGGCTAGAAGAGGGTGTTGGTTACCTTGGATTCGGAGTTAAAGATAAATGGAAACTGTATTTAAACAAAAGGACCCTTTAGTATGAACGTGCACTGGGGTCTGAACTCCAGTTCTCCTGATTGAGTAACAAGTCCTCTTAATCACTGAGCCATCCCTCCAGGCCCATCCTGGAGATTAGACCTATGCCCTATGGCATGCTAGGTAAGTACTGCACCAACGAGCTATTCCCCTGGTCTTTACAAAAACAAACAAATGAAAAACAAAAATTATTTTTGTATATAAAGCTTTAAATTTTTTCAAACATTGTTTTATATATATATGTATATAAAATTTCTAAAATCAAGATTAAGTAAAATATTTTTGGAAGAAGAATGATTTGTTTTATACAAAATACTGAAATTTAAGTGCTTTTATTAATAATCCAAAATTGGCGATATCTCAAGTGCCAACTAGCATAGCAGATCTATACTGTATGGGACTTCTATACAGTTGCCTATTACACAGCATTGGAAAAGTGCTAACTACAAACACAGTCAATAAGGCAACTGTCAGGAAATAGCATACTGAAAGAAAGAAGCCTTACCTAATACATACTATATCTCTTCACCTCTATGAAGTTCTAAGACAGGGAAAAACAATCGATGGTAGAAAGCTCTGAAAAATGTGACTGCTCCCAAGGCCTTTGAGGGTGATTGGGGAAATGATCTTCTGAGGTGGTAGCAATTCTTCTTGTCTCTGTATGGCTGAGCATTTGTCAAATTCTTCCAATGAGTCCCGTGAGATTTTCTTCACATTTTATAGTATGTAAATTTTACCCTGGAAAGATCTACAAACAATGCAGATCTCCAGGTAATGCTATGCACATACAGGCTAAATTGTTTCTGGGTGATGTGTACTGATGGCTTCAATTACTTGGATATGCGTTAAAAAAATAAGGGATTAAAAGGTGGTGACAGAAGTACATGAATATACACGCGATAAATAAAACAGGGTGATGTGTTAGCTATGAAGCCCAAGTGTTAAGGAGAGATGATTTCACAGAAAAATTATTATAGCTTTAGGGAATATTTGAAAAGTCAGGCAATGAAACTGACACGAGTATACGTTCCTATACGGATGGAGCCTAGCAAGGCTGTGAATGGCTCACAGGGATCAGAGAGCAGGAGGCAGATGCAGAGGTGTGCAGCAGCTGTGGACCATTTATTTTGTTCTGAAGCAGAGCACACACAATGCCCAGTCATCCCGAGACCCGTAACTGAATCAGGGAGAGGGGGAACTCAGCATGTCCCTCAGACGGGACAAACACTTGCCGCATTGCTAAGTATCTACATCATCTGTCCATGTGTGTGATTTTGCTTCAGCAAAAGACAAAGGAAAAGAAAAGAAAATCTATGTGGAGTTTTAAGAAAAAGCCTAGAAGGAAATGCCTCCCTCAGGGGAGAGCACAAGAAATGCTATGAGGACTAAGAAACAAGCTGTTCGCAATGTTTAAAATCCAACAGATCTCACCTAAGAATGTCCTCAAAAGAGGAAGTCCAAAGTGCACATTTTCTATTTTATTCCATCATTTACACATTTATTTCTTCTTAGCTTACCTTGATGTTAAGAATATGTTTTCCCCAGGCCAGAATGTACATCAAATAAAACAAACAAACTAAAACAAACAACAACAACAAATTTGGCTATATAGTACTACAAGCTTTTCCTGGTTCTATATTTTTACTGCTTCCACCAATAATGTAAGTACTTGCAAAGCAATCTAAGGAAAAAGCTTTCATTATTCAAAGTGCAAATTCTAATATTTAATTGGATTAAGAGAATGAAAATACAATCACTGTCTGTCCCGCTATTGCCAAAGTTCACTGTTAAAGGAGAATAATACCTTGTATTAGCCAGCTTGCACAAATCACTATAGCTATAATCCCCAATGGATTTTCAGGTCCTAAAACAATTAGTTTCTATTTGAACAACAAATGAAAGGCCCTGTCTGACACTGAAATGCCTGTAATTGGCTACATTCTCAGCTATGCCCTTCTGATCCATATCAGAAATAACAACAGCTTCCGGTGTTCAATTCCCAGATTACTAAGAAATAGAACTCTCAAATTTCTATCTCAGTCAAAACCACTACCCCAAATTTCAGACTAAGGACAGAACCCAAAGCCAGGTTTCAAAAACCATTCACATTTGAAGCCTCCGCTCAGTAAACCAACCCACCACCTCCATGTGATCAGAAGTGCTGACTTCATCTCTCTCTAATCTGATATCCAATCAATCAGTTCTAAACACCACAAATGGAAGCCACCATCACAGAGGCCCTGAGTTACTCCCAAAAGCCTCTGGAACCGTTCCCAAAATAAAAGCCCAATTTCTTAAATATCAGCTAAGGCCTATTGTATTAACCCACTCACCAACTCTGAACTAGTAGGAACTTCGCTGGTAAGTTTGTTTAAATGTTTACCCTTTCTTTCTTTGCTCGCCCTATACCTTGTTTCTCTACTTGCTTCCATATAACACATGTTATGTTTATTTCTATGATAAAAGATGTCAAAAGGAATATAAAAAATTTCTTCCTTGTTATCATTCTTTATATCCTATATATGGAGAAAAATATTCAAAGTATCATTGGCTCCAATATGTGTGCTGGATATCTTTATATCAACACAAACAAGCCTGTAGGGCATTTTCTTAATTAGTGACCTGTGGGAACTGATTGGGAAGGGGAGGGCCCCCTCCCTACACCACTGTGGGTGGGGCCATCTCTGGACTGGCAGTCCTGCATTCTATGAGAAAGCAAGCTGAGCAAGTCATGATGAACAAGTCAGTAAGCAGCAGTCTTCCATGGCCTCTGCATCAGGTCCTGTCTCCAGGTTCCTGTCCTGCTTGAGCTCCTGTCCTGATTTTGTTCAGTGATGAACACTAATGTGGAAGTGTAAGATGAATAACCCCTTCTTCCCCAACTTGCTTTTGGTAATGGTGTTTTATCACAGCAATAGTAACCCTGACTAGACAATATGATAAAAGGAGAGAAAATAATGACATTATCTAAGTCTTAACCATATGTTAAAAGGTTTATTAATGTAAATGGTCTAAAATTACAAATGAGAACATGTGATATTCTCACCCCCTAAGAGAACTCCATGAACAAATGGATAAATTAGCTGTAATTACAACTTCTCTGCATAGAATCTTTTTATTGGAAAAACATTTACCATTTAGATGGTAAAAAATATTTTCTTATTTAGCTTTTAAAATTATTTTTTTCTGGATTATTTATTATACAAAATGCAATTATGCAAACAAAAATTTTAATCACATAAAATACAATTATATTTATGGAAAAATAATGTGAATTCTAATAAATCCCCAATTTATTTTAAATGCAATATGCTACCATAGAAACAGGGTTGCTCTTGCTTTCGTTGTCCTTAAACTAATCAGGGAAATTTTGAAATATTACAAGTTTCCGGATAATTTCTTTACTATTCTATGAATGCAACCAAAGCCTCTCCTAAGTATAAACAGAAATTAGTAAGAAGGGACTCTAAGGTGATCTAGAAAGTTCTGTGTAATCATCTGTCTCATGAATTTTTGTTTGTTTGTTTGTTTGTTTGCTTGGTTTTTGAGACAGACCTCATGTCTCTGACTGACCTCCAATTCTGGGGATTAAACTCAAGGCTTCCAGCATGCCAGAAGCAGTGGCCATCTGAGCACATCTCCAGCCTTACTGTCGATTTCTAACAAGAGTGACACAGACATAGAAGAAGGTTTTCTGTCCTACGGACTAATAGATGCTCTTACATCTGTGTTTTCCGTGGATAGTCAAGTGTACAAGCACGGCCTACTGTTTATCTTAGAAAGTAAACAGTCAGCTGGCTTTGCCTCCCCAGTTATTCTAACAGTTCTTCCCCAGTTAATCATGACCACACAGCATTTCAACGCCCTCTGCCCTCCTTTGACTGAGCCATCTAAAAGTATGACCAGGGTAGCTACTGCACTTTTTTCTTTTTAATTTATTTATTTATTAAGGATTTCTGCCTCCTCCCCGCCACCACCTCCCATTTCCCTCCCCCTCCCACAATCAAGTCCTCCTCCCTCATCAGCCTGAAGAGCAATCAGGGTTCCCTGCCCTGTGGGAAGTCCAAGGACCGCCCACCTCCATCCGGGTCTAGTAAGGTGAGCATCCAAACTGCCTAGGCTCCCCCAAAGCCAGTACGTGCAGTAGGATCAAAAACCCCTCGCCATTGTTCTTGAGTTCTCAGTAGTCCTCATTGTCCGCTATGTTCAGCGAGTCAGGTTTTATCCCATGCTTTTTCAGACCCAGGCCAGCTGGCCTTGGTGAGTTCCCGATGAACCTGGAAACAACCTAGCTACTGCACTTTTAACCAACTATGTAACCCCATGAAGGGTACTTACGGGCCTAGTGCTCAACCTTGCAACAATCAAATTCATAGCCACAAACCACAAATGAATTTTTAATTTTTCCATATTTGAGTTTTACAATGCTTTAAGACAAGCAATTATGAAAGGCACTTTATTTTCCTGATGTCATTAATATGCATCAGTAAGGAGACCACAGAAAATCTAGTGAATACAGTATCTTGAGTATTAATTAAAGACTTGCTGAAAAATCTCTGAAAATGAAGTCTTATGGAAGCCTCAGTTAGCACAGTTTCAAACATGTGATTCTTAGAAAATTAAGTTCACAGAAATGTTCTATGTTTACTGGTGCTTTTTCCATGCCAGAAACCACAATACATTTAACTAAGTTTTAGTGAAATTCCTCCTACATGAATCTGGAATTCTTACATATTTCAGTATACATTTTAAATGTATACATTAAATTACAATATTAAATAGCAAATAATTATTCAAATAACCATAATTAAGAAATATCTTTAAATGATGAATAACAAAGTTATAGCCTTAATTATTACCAAAGGAATAACAGAAATTAATCCTAAACTTAAAATGAATAGTTTCATTTGGTGGAAAGTTTTTCTATAAAAGATAGATTTTTCAAAATTAGAATTAATTTTAATTAGATCGTTTACAGAGTATATCATGAAAAGAACATAGTATAATTTAACTTGGAATAAAAATGGCTGAGATAAGGGAGCTCAAAGAATTTACATTCATATAGGAATATTTAGAGGGAATTAGTAGGGTAATGTTTTCTACTTTGACTAATGCAGCATGTTCCAGAGGTGGGTGTTTTCCCTGACCACACACTGAGAAATACAGTAAGGAGTAACACAGAGAGGACATGCACTGTAAGCAGGAGTCATGCGGTTCCTTAGCCCTCTCGATCCATAACAAGACCCTAAACTGATGTGGAAAGTGGCGGTCTCATAAGTGTGCCCCTGTCTGAGAGTTGCAATGGCTTTCAGACCTCCTCAGCAGAAAAGGACAGCTACAGCAGCTAGGCAGCCAAGGCCCCTTGGTGCCACCTCCTCTTCTTGGCTGACTTGGCTCTTGCCCCTGGGTAAATCTCAGGTCAATCCTCAACCCCGCCTGAGGCTGTTTCTCTCCCCATTGTCTGCCCCTCCCACCTCTTGTTTTCTCCCTTTTCCCTGCTCACCTGTTCCTGACCCTGGTGGAACTAGACCTTGGCTCTTCAGACTAGTTTCACTGGAGGAAGACACCTGAAGAGGATTTTTATGGCTCTAGAGCTATTCTTGCTTGTGAAACTGCCCCATTTGTTTGTTTTGCAAGGGAGAATGTTAATTATTTTTTCTTTCTACCTTTTCATTTAGACATATCAATTTCTAATTTAATTAAGGTCATTTCCTTTCTTCTTCCATTGTTGCGCTCCCATTTTGGCTGTCTGATTAAATACAAGAACAGATTAAATCATGCCTGAAAGATACAGCTTGAGAATCCTCGAGAAAATGGCTTCTTCTTTTCTAATAATCATCACCAGCTAAAGTTCAGCTCACTGGAAGTTTGGGATCATGGAGACTTAGTGTCTGAACAGATTTTTCATAGTATCTATAGGACAGATTAAACATCCAAGAGTTTAATTCTATAAGTATGGTAGATCTGAATGACTGGCATTCTAACAACTTGTAGGCACTTGAGAAAATGAAACATGTAAGTTGAACAAAACTGTTTCCAACGGATTTTAGCCATAATTACAACAATTATTATATATGGTAATTACTCAGTGCACCTGGGTGTTTTCCCTCGTGTTCTTGGATATCTCAGTTGAATGTTTGTGAACCAAAGGCACCATGGTTGTGGGCACAGGCAGTTGCATTATCTCATAATCTCCATAATCAGATAATTGGTGTGACTATCAGGAGAATGACAACCCTTGAGCAATATGGCGGGGGTTCGAGCCCAGAGAGTTTGGCAGCAAATTATAATGCACACAATATGTACATCGGAGAGACACAACAGAGAACTGCATAGAAGACTTTGGACTTTGTCCTCTGAGTGGCTATAGCAGCTATGCTGGCTAATGTTCACCTCATCTTGATTAGATTGAGAAGTGCCTAGGAGATCAATAAAGCCCATTCCACTGGGCTGTCTGCTGAGGGTTTTAACAGTCAGTTAGGGCTCTAGCACTCTGACCTAAGGACTGGAGAAATTCTTGATCATGACATGATGATTATTGGGAGGCAGTGAGAGAAGACAAGTGGAGCCTAGTTGGAGAAAGTAAGTTGCTGTGTATGGTGGCAGGGAGGGGTCCTTGGGAGGCTCTATCTTGTCCTAGCCCCTTCCTGTATTGCCCTTCTTCTCTGCTCCCTGACTGCCCTGCTGAGAACTGCTGTGCTCAATCATGTCATCACCATGACGACTGAACCCTCTGTCACCAGGATCAATGCAAATACTGCATCCTTGAAGTTCTCTTGATAACAAATATAGGCACTAACGTGAAAACTGTCAGTGATCTATGACTGTCAATCACAGAATTTGGGGAGTGATGAGGTAAAGCTTTCTCCTGTGAACACAATATTAAATGTAATATTGCATCTTTAGAAAACATTTAGAAAACATTGAGAAAGTTAAACATTTGAAAAATTCATTTTATAAACATATGATGCTCATTTTACCTGTCAGCTAAATTACCATCAGTGGGTTGAATTCATTTCCATGATAAATGATAATAGCCCCTTTGAAAGTCATCATTCTAATGATTCCAAACACCCATTTATTATGGTTAGTATTCAGATGAGCCAGGTGAACTAGGGGGATTCTGAGAAATGCAAAAAGCAGGGAACACATGAAGCCTGAAATAAAGCAGGGTCTAAGATAATGCTATAGAACTATGAAAAACTCAGACATGCCTCACTAATCTAAGATTTTTATAGTTTAATATTTTTAGATATTTCTAGAAGAAATACTCAAACCTTTCCCCCGGGACTGCTCAGTAATTTGACAGACTTGCCACTATAGAAAAACAAAGGCAACTTCAAGCACCCTACAAGGCCAAGTTTTAGTTCTTCTATATGGGTATCTATCTCTCTTAAAACAACTTCTCTTGAAATGCATTTGAAATGTGCATTTTTGAATTTGGTAAAATGATTGCTAAAGTATATGCTTATTATAAAAATACTTCCTCGAAATACAAAGTCACTGAAAATCAGACCGAAATACACATGACCAATGAATATTTAATATGACAACAAATTTAAATTCAGTTTATCTATTCAGTATCTTTTAAAGAATTTTAAATTGACACAAAATTGATGCATATTTCTAACATTCCCAATATCTTTCGATGATGTACACACATTCTGTGACGTCCCTCCGTATGTCCTTTCTCTGTGATGAAGACATTAGGACTTTTTTGAGTTTTTTGAACTATATATGGCTACTATTGGTCACCCTGCTGTGCAGTGGTGCCCTGGAGCAAGGGCTTTCTCTAACTGTAACTAAGCTTCCACAGAATGAGACTTCAGCCCCCTCCTTCCCTCCACCTTCCTCAGCCTCTGGAAACAACTGCTTTATTCTCAATTCCTATGAAACCAGTTTTTCAAATTCCGAGTGTGGATGAAGGCATGGTATTCTGTCTGGAAAAGCACAGGAGGATCCTGGTTGTTTCACATAACACATGACTTCTGTCACATCCATGTTGTGCCAGGTGGGGAGATTTTGGCTTTAGAGAGCGAGTACTCTTCCACTGTCTAAATCTCTACAGTCTCTCTATCTGATGATGACCACCGAGGTTAAGAACAGTACTGCAATGAACATGGAAGAGAATCCTTATTTTTAACAAAGTGATTTCCGTTCCTTTGGATTATGATAATTGAATCAGATGGTAGTTCTATTTTTGAGGTAAGACTATTTGAAATGGGCTTTATCAGTTAGTCTTCTGAAGCATTGTATGGAAAAAAATCTATGAAAAAGCAATTAAAGGCCTTAATAATTTTACCAAAAAATATATAAACTAAGAATTGGTAACACTTCTGAATGTCTATGCTGCATTTATTTTTAAAGTATCATTTATGTATAGATCTAAGATGTCACCTGAATATATCTGAAGTATTGATTATTTTGGTTTTAATATTTCCTCCAGTTTTGTTATGTGTATAATTGACATACATAAATTTATAAATTTAGAGCTTTGGAGAAGGCTCAATGAGTAAAGTATATGATGTATAAACAAGCGGATATAAGTTGGGTTCCCCAGGACCCATATAAAAATTTAGGCATGTGATACACAGGCAGGAGGCAGAGGCAGGAGTAGCCCTAGAGCTCACTCATCAGCTAGTCTCACTGAATTCGAAGTTGACCAAGAGACCCTGTCTCAAAAAGTACTGTGGAGAAATAAAGGAAAACACCGAAACACACACACACACACACACACACACACACACACACACACACACACACGGCACAAAAAGACTATCTATCTATCTATCTATCTATCTATCTATCTATCTATCTATCTATCTATCTAATATGTTTGGTTATCACTATCAAGCTAATGAATTCATCTACCACTACTTAAACCTTCATTTTTCTCTCTTTAATTCTTCAGGTAGATTACTGGTGTGTGATAACATTCCTTGTATCCAGTTGTGAACATCTGTTGAACTTGGCAAATGGCCCATATACCCACAATACAAATACCAATAGTTGAGATGCATGCACTCTTAGTGAGTCACAGAGGAGTACAAAATATGATGGTAGACAGAAGTTAAGGTTTCTCAGCCCAAGAACAAATCTTGGTTAGAACCATCACTGAAGTAATGGAGAACTATTTAGAAATTCAACCAATAAATAGCAAGTGTTCTCTAGTTTTGAGAAATCAATTGTTGGTTTTTGGCTTTCAAAATGATACATGAACTAAAACCTACAAGCACTGTCATGGTTTCTGGCCAATGCTGTTTTCTGTATTCCCATGAAGGTAGGCAGAAATCACTGATGCAGTGTACCTGGCTCAGGCTGGGTGCTTTGCATGCGGGATGACAGTGGATCATTTAAACTTTCTCTTAATGTGGAATCACTTGAGCATCTACGCCTTCCATTCTGCAGAATGGCTGAAAAGCAGTGCCCCACTGTCTTATTGTTTGTTCTTTCATTGAGCCATGAGTTACTGAGCTTTTATAAGTTTGATGATTAAATAAATGCTTACGGATAGAAATAACAAAAAACCACAAATGCAAATATTCCATAAAACAAAGAGAAGACTTAAGTACAGGGTAATATTGCTATTAAAAATGTTGACGAATTATTTGTTTTATGTTCCTTTTGGGAACCCCCCCATTTTTTTTACATACATTAATGCTTATTGTTGCACTGTTCACAATAGCAAAAGCATGGAACTAGCCCCAATGCCCATCAACAGATAAAGACAGCATAGCTTGTTTATACTGTAGAATCTTATTCATCTGTAAAGAAGAATTTTTCTTTTTTTTATTACTTAAAAAAATACCAATCCAAATTCCCACTCCCTCCCCTCTTCCCAGTCCCCTCCTTTTCCCTCCACAGACCCTCCACTACCCCTCCAACCATAAGGGAGTGCCATGCACCCTGCCCTGTGGAAAGTCCAAGGCCCTCCCTACTATGTCTAGGTGGAGCAACGTTTACATCCAAAGAAAATAAAATCCCATGAACCTGGTATATGCAAGTAGAGACACATCCCAGTGTCACTATCAGTGGCCCCTCAGTCTGCCCCAGCTGTCAACCCCCTTTAGGGGGGCTTGGTTGAGGAACCTCTTTCTTAATTGGAAAAATACTTTATTCATGGACTCAGAGAAAACATTAGTATTCCACTTGGGAGCTAAACATCTTAGGGACATTCTGATTCATCAAAGTATTTTTAATTTTTTTTTCAAAATTTCCTAATACTTAATTCCATTTTTTTAAAAAAAATCAGACTACCAGATCCCATAGCTTGAAAATAAAGGGTTAATGCACCTTTTTCTTTATCACATACTTTATTCCCAAACTCCTTCTTTAGAAATATCTTCTTCTTTATTCCTCTGAGAGAAAGAAGTCTATTCTAAAATAAAATAGAACAGGAATTATCAAAATCTAGTTTTTAAAATATCCTAGCTAATCTGTACATTATATTTAGGAATAAAATCAAAATTCTCATTCTTCCCATAGTACAAACATACAATAAGCCTTCAACCCACTGACAAGCTTGCTTCTCTTTACAGTATCCTACCATGACTATTGTCTAAGTACTGTCTCTTCATTAGAGGCAACTGCAAAAGCATTTTTTTTGTCTAGTTTCTGTTCATCTCTCCACAAACAACCTCTATACAATGCCTCCCAGATTTGGTTCTGGGAGTCCACGATATCCCTGCCCACTACTATCCAGTCATCTCCCCTGCTATATGCTCCATCCTGTTCCACCTCATCCCCATTCTAGAGGAGGCCCTAATGGACCAGATAGCTCTCTCCTATCTGCATGCTTCACTGGTGCCATGGTCCAGTCTATGTTAAATGTCCCCAGTTACAAGAAAAAAAAAGTTTAAATATTCTAGATGTCTTTCAGAGAGTTAGTTCTTGCCAGGGAGTCAAGGATTTGAGTGAGGAAGTCTTGTTTTGGCTCCCAGCTTTTGAGAAATCAGTTCGTCCTAGCATGGAGATTATGGTGAAGGACAGACACTCACAGTCCATCCTAGCATGGAGGTTATGGTGAAGGACAGACGCTCACAACAACAGGGTCTGAGCGCTGCAGAAAATGAATGAGCAAGCTGGCTTCTACCTCTATCCTTTTACCCATCTGGGTTCAAGGATTGACTGGTACCACCCACAGGGGAAAATATCCTATAACTACGTCTCTCTAGCATCCGGTATGAGACATACCCAGAGGGATGCCTGAACTAATCTAGGTATTTTTCAGTTCAGTAAGCTGACAAAATTAACCCTCATAAGAAGAAAAGAAAATATTATATTAAATAATATAAACTCATGTCCCAGAATGTTATACAACAAACATGATGACTCCAAAAGCAAAATCACACATATTTGTAACATGATGCTTAATTTTGCAAAATTAACAAATTTCCAAGCCCAGACTCTGGACCATCAGCAACCTTGTTCCAACCTTGCTAATAAAGGCTCCCAGTGGATTCTATCAGCTTTGGAGGAGACACACTCTTGTCCACTTTATATGCAAAGGTCATGTGTCAGCCTGCATTTCTTTAGTCCAAAGAGAAAGAAGGGGGGAAATCTCAAAGTAGCAATACAGTATTCTAGCTCCAGCATCTGTTTCTTAACACTGTAAACACTGTATGCTAGATTTACACTTATGGTGGACATAGTTAAAGACTAACAGGCACTGATTCATCTTAGTCTTGTGAGGAATAAAGAGCAAGCACATACAATATATAACCCATCATTCTATGAATTATTGAGATGGACACTTATATTGTCTTTTTAAAGCATTACTAGCAAGGTTGTAGTAAACATCTTTGAGTGATGTGGAGTGTCATATACCAATCTGTTGATTTCATTGGTTAAGTAATAAAGGAACTGCTTGGCCCTCATAGGTTAAAACATAGGTGGGAGAAGTAAACAGAACAGAATGCTAGGAGGAAGAGGAAGTGAGCTCAGAGGCCATGCTCCCCTCTCCCGGGCACACGCAATGAAGCTCCGACCCAGGATGGACGTAGGCTAGAATCTTCACCGTAAGCGCACCTTGGGGTGCTACACACATTATTAGAAATGGGCTAGTCCAGGTGCGAGAGTTAGCCGAGAAGAGGCTAGACATAATGGGCCAAGCAGTGTTTAAAAGAATACAGTTTGTGTGTTGTTATTTTGGGGCATAAGCTAGTCAGGCAACCAGGAGCTGGGGAGGCAGGAATGCAGCCCACAGCTCCTACTACATTTAGGTGTATTTATAAAATTGGGTGTCTTTATAGAATTTTCTTTCTGACCATATTTTCTCTACATTTGGATTTTCAGTTTTAATGGTATAGTCAAACTACTTTCTCTATTTATATTTATGTTTATATTTTATTTTATTTGAGACAGGGTCTCACCATGTAGCTCTGGATGTCCTGGAACTTGTTCTGTAGACCAGGCTGACCTTGAACTCAAAGCTCAGCTCCCTCTGCCTCCTGAGTTCCGGGATTAAGGGAGTGTGCTACCAGTGCCTAACTACTTTGCCGATTTATAATTATAACAAAAAAGTGTAAGACTGTTTGCTTATCCTTAGGTTTTAAGTAACTGCATAAGCTTTAAACATTTCACCAGACACTGGTAGCAAATTCCCCTTTGGTTTCCTTTAGACACACACAACAGAGTTCAGTTCTACTGAAGGACATTTCAATATTGTGAATGCAATGGATGCTTCATCCCTAGATGCTTCCATCCAGGTCACATGGTCTCATCAGAGTCTATTAGTTACTTATCTCACTATAGTCTACTCAAGTCAAATACACTGTTTGAATAGAAATCCCTTGTACAGTAAATTATCAGGGAAAAACAATGGTCATTCATCTATGTGTGCAATTGGTCGTTTTCAATGGACATCAATTGTTTTAGGTGCTACAGATTCCTTTGATATGCAATGATGGCCATAAGACCATAAAGTTTGGGCTATGACATTTTCTAATTTAATCCTAGGCATATTACCTAGACTCTTGCCTTGTTTTCTATTTCTTGGACTTTTACTGTTTGTAGAGCATTATACAAGAGCTAAAGTCACTCGTTTTAGTAAATAAAATGCTTTCCATTGGTGTTTCCCCCAGTGGAAAATTTCAGGTGCCATTTAAACAAAATTACTACTCCTTTTTGGTAGACCAGGTTAAATATATTGCTAATATTTTATTGCCCTGGAAGTCTGGTGTGAAAGAACATGGTCATTGAGCCTAGCTGTTCAATGTCTCTTCAACTGAACAATTTCTGCTCAACTTCTACTACATTTTGGTATTAACTTGGAAAACTCACTTATATGGAATTTAATTTCAGTTTTCAAATGTGTAATTACACTTACATCAATTTAAATTTTCTTTTAGCTCAAGATTTTTATGATTCAATGATTAAGCAGTCTTACCATATATTCATCTGTCTAAATTCTCTCTGAAATTGTTATATTCTTAATTTAAAAGCTGAAAGAGAGCCATCTGTTTTCCTCATTTAGTAAGGGGTATTTATTACCAAGGGACTAAGAAGATGCCTCAGATCACTAGGATAGACAGGTTAGTACAAAGTAATTTTCTATGACTCCAATGAGGGTCAAAAGAAGACAGTAGAAAGAAATGTTAAAATTATTTAAAGAAAGAAATGTGGAAAATAATATGCTGATCCAGCTTCACCAGGTCAATAATATCCTTACTTCTGTGACCAGACACTGAGTGAAGTCTGCGTCTCAGAAAAACAAAGCATTGGTTGATCCCAATTATCTCTTGTTTTATGATCAGGAGTGATACAGGAAAGTTCTCTGACAGAAAAATTCTTCTGCATTAGTAGCAGATTCTTTAGGGAAATTATCTGTCCTAGGAATTCTCTTCCAGTGAGATTTTATGACATAATGTGATTTACATTTAAATGAAAATATAAGTGTTGCAGGTACACCTAAGCAGAGCTTCTGAGCATGTGCCTGTGGATCTAGATGATCTGTAACGGATCTCATTATTGTCTTCCATAGATACCCTTTCAGTTATTAAAAAGATTAAATGCCTTACATTTTTTAAATGTAGCATCTTTGCCTCTACTTTTGAGCCTGTAAATAACATCATCCAAGATTCCCTACCAGTGCCCCATTCCAATGATTTAGTTATCCAAGCCAATTAAAGATACGATTTAGAATGTTTAACATAAAATACTGGAGAAAACACAATTGGGTAAACACATTACAAAGTAAGATTCCTCCGTGGTAAAGGTAAGTTAAATAGAGAACAAAACACACTGGGTTCACTCCTTTTATGAATAACTACTAAGGCAGCTAATACAACTGCCAAACTGTGGTTATTAGGCAGAACAACAGTTTCTAAACTACCGACATTAAACAAGGGGAACAAAATTATAGCCTGGATGCTATACTGAGAAAAAGGGATGATTATAATAACAATCAAAATACCATGTGTTTTCTGGTTAACAAGGTCGCCATCCCATTTAAACAACTGGCATGGGAAAAGTTCTCCCACTTGCCCATGTATTTACACACACACACACACACACACACACACACACACACACACACACACACACACACACACACACACGCATACACAAGCACAAAAAGAAGGCAGACTTAAAGGTTCCTCATTTTCATTTCAAATGCGAGAGCTAGTAACAGTACTTCAAGGCTAGTAGTAAATACTGAGAAGAAAGCAAAGGGCTCATCCCCCCCCCCCCCTTTCTGATCCAATGGGTTCTGTTGACGCTAAATGTAATACATTATTGCCAAACCGTCCATGGCAAGCTTAGTCACAAAGTGCTTAGCCAGTTGCCCAGTCCAGGTGAGGGATAAACTGCTACACCAGTGCTCCTGCCATGCGGAATCCTCCCACAGGTTGTTGCTATAGCTACAAGACAGCCTCTGTCTTCTCCTCCTTGTCTGACTTCCTTCTGGGATGAATCCTAGTTTTCAACTCCTGGAGGAACCCCTGGAATGTCTTAGACCCACATAGGCCACCTCTTTGGCTTCACCCCTCCCTGACTGGAGTGCCTTTCATTTCCTGGCTGCCACTACCACTCAAGGGCCTGAGTATTTTCCCTATTAGTCACTGAAGTGATGTAATGACTGCATTCATTTCCTGTACTCCGGGCAAGAAGGCAGCATCCTATAAAATCAAATTTCAACATCCCCACTCCTCTTCTGTTCAGTGTGCTCCCAGAATTGTCCCACAGGGTGGGGACAGACAGCAGAGCTTAGCTGCTTCTGTGAATCTTAGGATAAACTCTTCTGGACCATTCCTGAGGGCAGCACTGCTCCCAAAGGATCAAATATGCTGCATAAAGTTTTTTTTTTTTTTTAAAAAAAAAAAAATGGCTCAGAGGTTAAGAGCACTGCCTGTTCTTCCAGAGGTCCTGAGTTTAATTCTGTGCAACCACATGGTGGCTCACAACCATCTGTCATGAGACCTTGTGCTCTCTTGAGGAAGAGACCTGGCCAGTCATCCTCATCAACTTAGACCATGAAACCCAATATGGACAAGTTCAACAGAACCGCCCTATATGGGCTACTCATGCCTTCTTCAGCATTGCCAGGGCACAAATTTCATTCATTTTCACACAGAATAATCCATGTTTATACTTGGATATTCAAATATTTAACCTTTAAATGGTGAAATCATTGTCTTCTTCACTAGAAAGCTCAGAATAAACCACGACCTGTGAAGTGTACTTCAAACTCCTACGTCTGGGGAGGGAGAGAGAGGACTTGACACCTGCAACACCGGTGGAGACCAGTGAGGGATGCAGGGAGCCCGCTGTTCTGTTTCTGTCTCCTATCCTACCATGGTCCTCTCAGACCTCACGGACCATTTAGTACATCCATTCTTCAACACAGCTTAATTGTTACCGCAGAAAACAACACACCTGCCACACCCTGGGACAGCTCTGGCTGCCAGCCTCACATTTACTGCTCCACTTGGCTACACTGCAGAGAGAAGAAAAATTCAACTATTGATATATAACAGGGTTTCTTTATACAATTTCTACTAATTCTTCCACAATTATGCAGCAATTCAGGGTTTGCATGATCTAAGGGCCATAGAGAAAATGAAACGCTAGAATTCAATGCTGGATGTCTGATTAAAAAGCCCATACATTGCTCAATGTACTACATAACCTCTGCAATCTTCATACAAAATAGACATTCTCAAATTGCACCCATGTGCGTTAGGACACACACACATACAAGCTTAGAGAAGTTCTTTAAAAATTCTCAAGATTTTTAACTTCACATGTGTGAAATCATACATCAATAATGAATATCATAAATGTTAAGAACATAAATACTGGAAAAAATTAAAATTGTCATCAAGTGTAGTGACATTTAACAAATGAAAAGTAATATATTTAACACTCCAATCTTGAATTAAAAAATTGTAGCATTTCAAGGGCTGTAAATAAATGAGCTGGTGTTAAAGATATTGTAACATGTCCACATACATACATCATATAAAATCTGATAACATGGTAAACTGTGAGAATAAAATTAGTCAAGTAGCTCATGGTCCACAGATACTTGATAAGGTAACTTGGAAGAAGATGGGAGCAGTGGTTCAGTAATTGCAAAGTTGGTGTTTTATTCCTAGAATCTACAATCAAAAGACTAAAATGTTCATTCTTAGATGCAAATGTCGGGGCTATTACCAAGGTTTCATCATGGAAGAGTTAAAATGGTAAAATCTGGAAAGGGTAGTCACTGTCTTTAAGCCAGTACCAACATGTCATCCCACAGACTTCAAACCTATGGACACACAGAAAACCCTGAATCCTAAAATAAAACAAGACAAATAACAGAAACATAAACTGGAGCACCGATAGAAGTGGGAGAGAAACAGCAGAAGGTAAGGATGGGAGTATGTTTGAAACTGACAATGTAGGAAACAAAGGACACATTTAATAAAATAAAGATGGCAAAGAACAATATTTAAATTAGCATGATCAATAATGACTTTAATGTAAACATTTTATTGTCAGCAGAATAGCATTAAAGCTCTTTAAATTAGTAAATCCACCTAGAGTATGTGAATATTGAAATTATTTCATCAAAGAAAGCAATAAAAACTTCTTAAAAGTTGAACAAAAAATTGAACTTAGAAAGTATCAAAGAGTTATTTGCAAAAAATAATAAAATTATACACAAAAATAAGGAAAAGATGTGTTTATTTTATTCCAAAGGTGCAATGTTGTCCGAAGGGAAGATTTCCACTCTCATGTGCAGAGTAGATCAATGCCTTTCTTTCATGTAGCATTCAATAGCAAATGGGATGCTTTAGCACGGAGAAATTACAAATGGGAGACAAAGGAGGCGTGTGATTATCCACGGACAGCATAATGAATAACTCAGCTTTGCATGGCTCTTGGCCACCTGATTTTAAGGAATGTGCTATGGAAACTGAAAATACAGCCCTGTAAATTTCCATCTGCCATAGTTCTTTAAAGCTTTCCTCTCTATACAGCTAAATGATGGTTAGAAGCACAACCAAATTTACATATAAAAGGCCACTCCAATGATTGCCTTTTTAAATGAAAAGGTAGAGAGGAAGAGACACAGACATTGGGAATCATATTAACTCTTCATTTTATTAGAGATCAATAACAAGGAAACCAGGAAATTAAAGAACAGAAACATTGTGAAGCAATTAGGATGGTTTCTCTGGCAGCATTTTTTATAGTGGCCTTGGGTTATGGAACTTACAGTGTCAAGAAATTATTGATATGAACAACATTGTTAGACTTGAAAGAGACAGGTCACTATGTTTTTAATTCACTAATTTATTTATATGATGTGCGCCATATACATAGAGGTCTGAAGGCAATCAATCACCTTTATGGACTAAGGCATCTCGCTGATCCCGTTTTAATCCATCATAATGATTTTAGTCTGTGATTACATAAAACAAAATACATTTAAATGTTGCAAATAACATTAAGGCCTGAGGTGGAACCTACAGGGGAACAGGAATCTATGATACTTGAAGTAATGTCCTTAGAACCTTGATGCTATGGTGACAAATGTTGGTTACCCAAGTCTCTTCATTTATAATTCCACTGTTGTGTAAGGAAGACCGACTAAATTCAAGCTGTTGCTACTTGTTTACAAGTTTAAATTTCTCTAGTATCCTTACCGGAGTATTTTTTCAGCCCTCTGAGATAAGAGGAATGGGACTTTACTTAGACCTAAATATCTGTATTTCTTTATAACTAGAGGGAACATGAAAACTTCTCCAGAATTTATCGCAGAACTGTCAGTAATTTATTCTCACACAGGACGCTCAACCTTGCAGAAAAGAACCCCCACCCCACCCCACGAGGTCTCTATTTCGTACTCTTACTATAGCCAGCAAATGTCTTAGACTGCCCCTTGTACCATCACCACCTGTGAACAAGTAGTGCTCTGAACCACTGAAAGACCTCAGGGAGCTGGAGGCACTGGAGGTGAGATGACCTTCCCTGGCCCACAAGGACTACAAAAAAGTGAGACCATTCATGTTCCTGTTGAGGGAGGTAGGAAATGACACCCTTTAAATAATTGCTTGGGAGACAGCTGCAGGAACTTGTAGAAACTTGTCTATACAACTTAAAAGCATTATCACCGTCCCTATAGCCCATATTTACTACTTAAGCCTAGAGCTTCAATTCTAACATCATAGGTGAAGAATATGGATCAGTTATTGCACAGAACCTCTCGGTGTATATCTTAACTTTCCCATACCTTATAATAAGACATTAACTAATGAATTTAAACAGTGCTTAAAATATGGCCTCCAAATTGAGATTAAGTGACAAGAAACTGTTCATGTTTTCAAAACTTTTTTAGAGTTTTTTATTATAAAAAACTTAACATATAGTGCACCATGTTACCCTTGTTTAAGCATAAAATACGGTGACATTAAACATCTCCACAGTGTTCTAAAGCTGTCACAATTATTTTCATTTTTACAGCTTTGCATTATTACAAATTAGTTATTGCTTTTTAAAAAAAATTAATCAAGTCCTTCACTTAGAGTTTCATTAGCTATAGACACATTTTCCTGGTTGACTAGTA
Source organism: Microtus ochrogaster (assembly GCF_000317375.1). Lineage (NCBI taxonomy): Eukaryota > Metazoa > Chordata > Mammalia > Rodentia > Cricetidae > Microtus > Microtus ochrogaster. The sequence goes on from NC_022030.1 coordinate 46,724,608, forward strand.
AAAGGCTTGCTATATCCCAAGGCTTTCTTACTTGAAAGGGATGCTAGAAACCGTTCTCTGATCTCCATTCATGGATGCAGTCTGAGTAACCACCACAACATTCCAATTACCGAGCAAAAGTAATGGCCAATGTTTCTTGATAAATAAGTTCCCACCATGCTTCTTTGAACTGAACTCAGTATTAACTTGATCCCTTAGAAGTGACTTAGGCATCCAAACATGAAATATTAACAACAAATGCTTACAGTGAGGGGGAATGTTTCTTTTTTTGCTTTCATAAGTATAAATTTACTGATACTGCCACAGTTTTTAAAAGCATCACTATTCCAGGGACCTGGGTAAAGAATATGTATAATCTTCACCTATTACTTCTTAGATTTGGGGTTGTTTCCCTGCGGTCTAAATGAGAAACTACTTATAAAATAGAAACCTCTTCTTTGAGCTCCTTAAACATCCAAGAATTCCACTGAATCTAACCTGTTATGCTTAAAAGTAAAGCTTAATGAACTGGCATTTGATAAACTTAAGACTTTATAAACGGCTGATCTCACCCTTTCTAATTCTGTGACCCTTTAATACAGTTCCTCATGTTGTGGCAACCCCCAACTACAAAATTACTTTTGTTGGAATTTCATAACTGTAATTGTGCTACTGTTATGAATCAAAATGCCAATATCTGTGTTGCGATGGTCTTAGGCGATACTGGTGAAAAGATCATTCAACTTCCAAAGGGGTCAAAGCCCACATGTTAACAACCTCTGTTAAAAATTTTGTGTTAAAATATGAAAAAAGTAATATGACAAAAGTTTAAAAAAAGCAAGTCTATGATATTATACGCATGTTAATACTCTGCTATAATAATTTTAATTATTCTTTACTTGCTAAAATCTATTTAAACTTTATGTTTGCATGTACACTCAATTATTAATAGTGCAATCATCCGTTGGCAACTTGTGAGGTTTTGTTCCAGAACAGATTTCAAAACCTGTTGTTGCACATGTTTTTCTATGTAACATGTTATGGTGTTGCTGTATGACTTCTGCACAACCTCCTGTATACTCTAAGGCATCCTAGATTGCATGCAATACCTAGAACGAATAGAACACTAGGCAATTCTTATACTGCATTGTCTAGAACACAGTGTCAAGAAAATAGTCTGTGCATGTTCAATTCAGGTAGCTCTTCCCAAATACTCTTCATATGAAGTTGGCTGAACCCACGGCTGCAAAACCTGTGGAAAGAGTACTAACTGCATTCATTTCAGTGTGCTTTCAATCATATGCATGCCAGGAAGGAATTTCTATGTGAAGATGAGAGGTAAAATCTGGCTAATTTTATTACTTACAACAAACAGGCTCCGCTGTTTTAGTCTCAGATGCACTGAGCAGAAGACTACAGCAGTTTATATATAAACCTTTACCTAATGAGCTGGACCAGGCAGAACAGATAGTTTTCAACTTCCTAATAAATTACTAATTAGTAGCATCTTACATATGTCCATAGTAATTTCCTGTCAAATTGTGCTGCCATTAGTTTCTATTTGCAAATACAAACATTAATAATATAAACAATATTGATGATTACTTCATAACTAATATTTACTAAGTTCTTACAATGTATGCAAACCACATGGAGCTATACATACATGCTTTGAACTTGTCCTTTCAAATCTACAGCCTGGTCAGTTCTAAGAGTCACCTCCAATCTATGTATGAGTAATGGAAGTTCTGATAGAGGCATAGACATGGCCAAGGTGCAAGCATTATGCCCGCCCTGATTCTAGCCCAGGTACCTAATTCCAAAGCCCGAGCTTGTCCACCTCACTAGACAGTGCACCAGCATTAATTAGCTAACTGCCAGACATACTGTGGAGGCTTAAGCGATCACCTGCCTTTATTGAGTTTCCACTGGTTCAATGCAATAGTCCTTGCCCTCAAGGAAGCCTAGCTCTACCCATCTTACCTGTTTGCTAGTTTCTCCAAGCACAGTTTCAATAGCAATACAGGCTACCATCTTATTGATTTCATTTCACAGAAGAAACAAAGGCTATGCAGCAGCAAACTGACGTAGGAGTCAGAATGGCACAAAACCCAGGTGCTCCTCAGTGAAAAACTTCATAAAGAATTATTTACTCTCTAACTTGAGTTACAGGACTATTCACTTCATAGCTGTATCAGTAATGTTACTCTTCACTGTGAAACTTCTAATATATATTACAAAAGTTAGTACTACTTTTAAGTGGCCTCTTTAATAAGAAAAACTTCTGTTACCTGAAATATTTATTTTTAATATAAAAATTTCTAATTTATTTTTTTGGGAATTTCTATACATGTATTTTGATGATATTCACCTCTAATTCTTGTATCCACTATCCACACCCTCTTTTTAACTCCCCAATATTTGTTTTATTAATAACACCCTGAGTCCAAGTACTGCCTACCATATGTGCATGGGAGAGGGCCTTGCACCAGGGCAAGGTCAACTTCCTAGCAGTCACAACCTTGAAGAACACGACTCATCAGCCTGCAGTAGCTCTGCAGTGCAGGGGGGGAGCCCTGTATTCCCCTCCCTCCTCCCTCCTTCCTGCTGAGTGTTGATCTCATTCCCATTATGTCTGGAAGACAGTTTACAGCATCCCTCCCTGACCTCAACTTCTTATGATCTCCATCCCTCTCTGCTTTCGGGGGGAAGAAAAGTCAGGTTATATGGAAATATCAAGTTCTAACTACAAATAAGTTGGTTAAGGGGAATAAAATATTTGGAAGATAAAACACAGTGATACAAAGTTATTGTTAGCACTTTTCTTTAAATGTCACTAAATTTGAACTGCTTTTCTATAAACAGAAATATTTTAGCTAAAACTTAATACAAGAATAATATACTTTCTTAGATTATTACAAAATTGTTATATCATTAACATTTATAGTGCAATAAGTGTAAATTCAAGATACCTCAATGATATAAAGTATTTATTATGAATGATTTATAGGATAGGAAAAGATGACTAACTTTGGGTGGGTCATAACATCATATATTCGAGAATCATCTAAATTACGCCCTGAAATTTTTAAAGACCCAGACAACGCTATACTCAAATGACATTTATGGCTATAAAACTATGATAAATTTTTAGCTTTATAAAATATTTTGGTTTAAAATTGCAAAGACATTTAAGTTATTCTTTAAAAATAATTTCATATATAATTTTTTAAAAGAAAAAACTGCTTTAATCACAAGACCTAGCACCTTCTGATCTATGTTTTCTTTCCTTAAGGCTCATTTTCTAAGGCGTTCCTTGATTTGCCACAGCATAAACGTGTGTTTGTGTGTCCTCCCCATTACCATTCTCTGAAACTCTGCTTCCAAGGCTCTTCTTAATCATTTGTATTCCAAAACCATAATAATTTGAGTAAAATATTTTTATCTTAGATAAATTACATTTTCATTTAACAATAAAGTCACTTTAATTCTCCAAATAACTTTGACTCTTTTGATATTTTTTTTCTTTTACTAGACAAAGACATTCATTACTGGTATTCAAAAGACTCAATTTATATCATCTTCACATTACTTAAGTATTTTGTAAATTTTTTATGTCAAAAGAAACAGAGAAGCCTAAAAAATAGGATTGGTGTGTAATTCATTTGAAGCACTTGTGAAACACCAACATTTTCCATCAAGACAGACCTCCAGTCACCGAGGAGCTAGATCCAAGTTCCAGTGTCTCTTCTCTGCAGTCGTTACTGCCAAATTTAAGACTTCTGCATCTAGTGGTTGTAATTCAATACAAAATTCCAGTTCTCTATTTCAGAGTGTCACAACCACTGTGAACATAAGGTTTAGTCCAGCTATCTTTTCAGTGGAGAGGCAAGTGAAAGTTAAAAAAAAAAGAAAGGCCTGCAACCTCCACTCTATATATGGTGACAGCCATCTTTCCCCAACCCTCCTAATGCTGGGTTTCCACTCACCTCTCTGCTCTGTGCTCCTTTCCCTGCTTTTCATCACCTCAAACTGTTTGTTTAAAAGAAATGTCCACATAACATACAACCTTGCAAACATGCAATTCCATTACTGCAGTTTCAACGGATTCAAACAGAATACACACATTCTTTTCAAAGGACGCCATTAATCTCTGAGTATCAACATGTATAATTCATCAAAAAGCCCATAATGCCCTTTAAATCACCCAAAACGTTATAAATAACATTAAGCCCATTTTAAATTTCACTCTAACCACACAATCAAAATGGAAATTCTTATTTTTTAAACTGAAATGGGGTTTAAGACAACATCTTAGTATCTTTGAATGGAACTTAGCCAGAATTTAACTGAAAGTTTTTATTGATACAATCACATAAATGTAACAAATTAATTATGAAATTTTAGCTTCTCATTAATTTTGTTTCCAATATTATATAGTCTTAAAATAGTGTGAATTGTTGACAAAAATATTCTAGTTTACTCAGGACCCAGCTCTTTTGTATAATGTTGCTGAGGGAACCTCTGAGGAGCTGAACTATTCAATATGGCAGCTAGTAAACAGACATGTCTGTCAGACATGTAACATGGCTACCAAAGGTTGGCATAAAACACACACAGATCTTCAAGAACCAACATGAAAAGGAATATGTATCATCTGAATGAATTTTATAATGACAATAAATTAATGTTTTGTATATTCAGTTAATGTATTACCATAAGTAATTTGGCCTATTACTTTTTATATTTTAATGTTGCTCATGGAAAATTTTTACTTATGTAATGTTCACGTGCTATTTCTTCCAGACAGCACAAATTTGGTCTTTAAGACTTTTTTTTTCTTTTTCTTTTTCTTTTTTTTTTTTTTTTTTTTTTTTTTTTTTTTTTTTTTTTTTTTTTTTTTTTTTTGCTTATTGACTCATTCTACAAATGGCAATCATTTGGTTCTGGTGGACCCATTCTATCTCCTAGGTACTTTTCCATGTCTCTGAACTTTTAGCATTACCTTTTATAAATAGCTTTCATGTTCACCATTTCATGGAAAGAGCTATCCTGTGGGTAACCAATGATCTAAACTACCAAATTCAACTGTCAATTCCAAGCCCTCATCCTTCCTGGTCCTCCCTCCTTTTTCCTTAAATATGCTCTTCCTTGGCCGGCGAGAATGCCCCCATTTCTACTTCTTCGCCATTGTTTTGCCTGCCAAACTAATCTCTCGTGCTTAAACATAACTTAGACATCAGAAATATCTAGAACCCACTACTGCCTATCAAATGGTCATTCTCCTGACCCAACAGTGAAAAATGGTAAAGAATATACAAGGAAGCAGGAAATTATATGCCTGACAGTCTAGAGGGATGGGGGGTGAGAACATCAATGTAACATGGGAATTCAATCGTGCGAGGCTGTGGTGCTGGACGTTTATGGTGGAAATACAGGGAGAATTGAAGGAGAAAGACAGAGGGAGGGTTGAGAAAAATGAACATTCACATATGCAAAAGGAATCATGTCTGCACATGTACAATGCATGTGTGTGTGTGCGTATATATATATATATATATATATATATATATATATATATATATATATCCCGAATTGTACAAATGCAGATATTCACATGAACACAAAGATGTTTCCAGAACATTTCAAACTCTACTTTGACTTTCTATTTTCCTATTACATGTTCTTATTTATTTATTTGTTTGACTGACTATTTATTCATTTGCTGGTTTCTTTGAGATAGGGTTTTACTCTATCTGTGGTTCTGGATCTCACTCTGACCTGGAGCTCAAGGATCTGCCTGTCTCTGGAACGCTGGGATTAAACATGTACACTACCACCTCCACTTCACAATCTCATATAAATAATAAAAGAAAAACAAGCCTACAAGACTGGTATAACTTTTAATCTCTACCCATTTTCCTCCCTTTGACTTCACTTGGAAGAGTTCATAGCAAATGTTTGTGTATATCTGCACAGACGAGAATGAGTGACTGGGGTGGAAGCAGGTCTATTTTTGCGAACTTCTTCTCTTCTTGTAGCCCAGCAAAGGCAGAACTCACTCCTGGACAGACTTCCTTTTGCTCACCCCAGGCCGCTGAGAGCCAGTCCCCACATGGTGTCCCGCCAATTCTTCCTTTGCCTGCTCAATTCCTATCAGTACACATTCCCTAGGAAAACCAGCTAATCTAAGTGAAGGTGGACACGATAGCTACACTTTCAGCTTAACTACATGGTGTGGACAGCAGGGTGAGTCACACAAAATTCTATCAGGCCTTTAAAAAAGATGGGATGTGTTATAGTAATAAAGTATTCTTAGGATATAGTTCTGAGAAGTATGTGGCTGGATTTCAATGAGATGTAGGAAGCATTTAGTGCACTGTGCAAGCAACTCTTACAAAGCAATATTAGAATCTGTCTGTTGAAAACACTTGCATTATTTTGAACACTGATTAAGACATTTTGTGCAGGCCCCAGCACAGGAGTGCTGTATACAATGCAGGACCCACAGTGGCGCTTGGCAGAAAATAAATCATCGAGCTCAAAGATCTGCTGTGGTTGCCGTCTTCATTACAGAAACCCCGCACACAGCATACAAAAACATCTATAATGTTTACAGCACCTGGATGCCTGCACTATTAAACATCAATACAATCTGTGTTCATATCATCTCCATGCTAATCAGATCGATTACTACTGATATAGTGTCCTGTCACAGTATCACAATGCTAATCAAACAAATGGAGCCATGCAGAGATGACTCAGATACAGAGATATTTAATAGCACACTGTAAAAAAGGAAAGAACTCAAAAGAAACACACAAGGAGCAGCTGGGGCACTGGCTGGTTGACTTCTCGTGGAGTCCTGGGTGGTAATGCTGTAATTTTGTCAGCAGCCATTAGAAGGGGGAATATAATACAGTCTGATGCCATAAAATGGACTTGAAAGGGAAATGAGATTACTGCAGCCACTTACCATGGAAGAGGTAATTAGCTGCACAGGTAATTAGATACAGATTTGTAGAATACCCTGGTGGAAGCAGGGAAGATGGCACGAGATAACAGCTCTTGCCTGTTGAAAAGGATCGATGGTATCACAGTTGTTTCCGATACAAACATCCCTATCCAAAACAATATCCTCCGAACGGCAAACACACTGTACTAGCAGTATTAAAGAGCACTATCACTTAACAACAATGAATGAGGGGTTGAGGTGTGCGGTGGCCTGAGCGGAGACTTGCCTTTGCTTCACTGTAGCTAGCAGGCCTGAAGCCATGGACACAGCTGATTCCGCTGTCCTTGGTTGAACATGTCTCCTGGTTTTCTTCAGCTAATTTAATTTACAGCCAAATTCTCAGACAAGGATAATTATGGTGTAAAATCACTGGCAGTACCCTAATCATGGAAAATCCATTAAAATTCTTTAAAGATGACCCAGTGAGTTTAGTATGTGTCTATTGTACACACATTTTTGTCTGTCAACTGAGATATGCCCACCGTTGGGTGAGTGAGGATGCAAACAAATACACTCTCTACAGACTGAAATTTTCTCCTATTGCAAGGAAAACAGGGGCCTCTCCAAATCACCTCTGCTGGCCTGAGTAGTTTCCTTGTCTACTTATGTATCACATTAGTATTTGTGACATACCAGCTGTGTGCATAGCTCTGAAGGAAGGTCCACCTGTCTGCACACTCTTGTCCCACCATAGTCAGGCGTGGGACTAGACTGGCATCTGGGAGGGATGTGGACTGAGTCACCTACCTGCACAAGGGAAAGTATGGGCAATGCAGCCAGTCCCGACTCACCTGCAGTCAAAACATCCCAGAGAACATGAACCAGAAGCAAAACTGAACTTGCAGGAGGATACAGTGTGCACCCCTTTCCAAAGGAAGACTAAAACTACATCACATAATCTAGAAGACACTAGGTGAACAATCTGGGCTAACTCATCAGAATGTTTCCCACTGAGATAAAGTATGGCTGATAGGAAATCAGTGTGTTCAATGAGAAGGGAATTTTGGTTGTGTTACTGTTAGAGTTCTCCCATCTTTAACTTTCCCTTCACCACCTCTGTCAATTTTGTGGAATCAGACAGGGGCTGGTTAGGAAATAGCTTCAGCATTCTGATATTGAAAGTGATCATTCCAGGTATGCCCAGCAAGGCCAGCTCACTACTGGAAACCACTCGACATGAGGGATGAACTGTAGTCAACAGACACTCCCTTTTTGACCAAACTGTTCTAAGAGTCCTTTCTTTTCTGTTTCTTCACAAGGAGGCAGAATGCTATTTCCATCTCTGTGGCCTTGAATAATCACCCTGACAGGAGGACTTGGTGTGGACTGGGAGCCGCAGTGTCTATGTTCCACTTACCTTGACGCCCCCGGCCGTGCTTAGACAACAGACACATTGTTCCTGTGCTGTGGCCCACACACATTATGCGGTTGCTGTTGCTCATGAAGGGAGGTGGCAGACATCGTCATCATCTCATGTAGGGGTAGAAGAAAAAATACCAATTGCCTTACTCAGTACCTGGCAGTCTCTAAAACCCTTCTTCAGTGTTTCATTCTTGGAACAAAAGAAGTGTTAAGTGATAAAGGAGAAAAGACTTTAAAAGGAGTTAAACTTTACTGGCAGTAAAGACGAGGAACAATAGATCCGGTGTGTTCAGCTCAGGATTACAGTGGCTCTGAAGAGCAGGAATTTATGGAAAGCAAATCTGCAATAGTTAGGAGCCCAAACTGAAGAGAAGTATGGCTGATCCTGGGTTTCCCTAAAGGTGGGAACGCCTCTGGAAGCGGGGGTGTTGCTCTGTCAGCATCTAGGGATGCACCATGATTATCTACTCTTACCGCCATTGGCTTCATTACCCTGGGAATGAACTACTAAACATTGCACGTTATTTCTTCATTTTAGGCTAATCGAATCTACTAGCCTCAAAGATTCCTAAAGTGTCTGGATGCTGTCTACCTTAACCTTCCTCTGTTTTCCTTACTATTCTCCCAGACGCTTCCAACGTTTCCATCTCAACTAACGAGATTCTCTCAATTATTCCCCTTCCTCCTCCACAGCTGATTCACACTCTTGCTAAAACTAATTTCAAGGCCTTGCCCGCTGTACCTTTTCTCTGTTTCTCTTCTCAAACGCCTTGGTCCATCACCCTTTGCTCTTTGCATCACCGCTCCTGCCCTAGCCACCCAACACCCCAGCTTTACCACCTCAGACCACAGTATACCTTCTTACATGATTAGGAAGGCCTTTGGCCTCATCTAGACAGCAATTCTCCAGGCTGAAAAGCCAGTGCTTGCTCCTATCTGTCAATGACGTTAGCGTCCTCATCCTCCCTTTCTACTTCCTTCCCCCTTGGGTCACTGTCCCTCCAGGTCCTTCCCACACCATCACCCAGGTAGGACCCTGGGCTCCAAGGACTTAGGTGTGCTCACACATTCCTCAAGCTCAGCTCAAACCTCAACTCTTCTGTGAAAACGTCTGGCTACTCAAGTATGAAATGGGTCCCTTTGTCACCCTGCATCAGCTCATGGGGCCCAGGGGCTGCCCACCCTCTGATGTGCCACACATACTCCCTTGCCTTATTCCTCCGTTAGTCTTAGATCTCCACTTAGATTTTCTTTGTGGGTCCATTTCATATTCCCAGTTTCAATATATTATCCTTGAGAACAAGTGAACAATTCTCATCTGCTACAATTCCCAAGAGTAAGAATAAGGATCTCTATATAAAACAGTGACCTATACATACAATTAAACTCAAGGAAACCAGATTATCATATATAGCTGTGGTGTGCATTTCTTTGCTTTGCAGTTTATAAGCATTCTCACATAAAGCAATTTTACACATGATATTGGGTAATTCTTTGAGTGATTTTTGCTTTCAAAAGTTGGAATAAGTAGTTAGCCTGCAAAAATAGGACTCCCAGGAGTAACTGGGCTACCATCTAGAACAAACAGCTATCACCAGTTTTCCGCACAAATTGCACACAAACAAGTAATGGCTCCAGCTTCAGTAATATTTCACTAATGCATTTTAAACAAAGATATATGCAGGCAGCGAGTGACTCAGCTTCTGAAATAGGCTTAAATAAAAATAATCGCATTGTTTTAGAGTAGAAGATTGTGTCTAATTGGTAATTTGTGGGTTCTAAGATGGAAACACACCACTGTGGATTCTAATGCTCCGTTAATAAATGAATTACAGTAATATAATCCAATTACCATTCATCTCAATTGAACAGATAACTTTCTCTAAACAAAACAAAGGAACCAAAGAGATTCAGTTTACCTATTCTCGAACAGATGGAGCTGGATTGGAAAAGTAACGCCACTCAGCTCCAATGGATTTGATGCATAATAGTGATCCACACCCCCATGGGCCTCTCAAAATACCTCAACTGCCTGCCAGACACCAGCAGTGGCTGCTATGCAGTCACAGTCATTAGGCTAAAGCCTCATCAAGAAAGCATTGTCTTTGTATGCCACCCTGATGTTAAACACACCAACTGCCTATCGATTCTCAAAGGACAGGAATATATGCATCCTCCTCTTAGACCATTCTCCAGGCTTCGAGGACATTTTCCTCTTTAGCTGTCCCAGCTAGCCTGCAATGAACTGATTTTATAGAGCTCACTCAGCACTGCAGAAATATTACTGGTTATATTTATTTGCTTGATTTTCTATGCAGCATGGACATCAATCTCAAATACTTTTAATCGCTCTGTCCTGTACATGTAGCAGAATCCAGCAGGTCCTTCTTAATATTGAGAGTTTTCTTTTGTTTAAAAAACCAGTATTCTGTCTGAAGGCAATTAACCACAGCTGTCAAGTATGAGAGAAGTGGGCTGGCTGAAGAACACCTAGAACATGGAGGACCAAAGTATTTGAGCATGCTCAAAACACAACTACATAAGCTCTCAGTCTTTCCAACTCTAAGTGGGTCAACCAGTGCCAGAGCAAAGATGCTGTGTCTCTTGATGCTCCACACTTGAAGACTCTTATTTCTTCAATCATTGGCTCAGTTGGGATAGATTTTGTGGGTTTTATAAATAATGCTAAGGCTTTCCAAACTGTGGAGGAGAGAAAGTTATGGAAAATTGTTTGCAATGTAGCTCCTCTCTGCAGATGATCAAGTGAATGCTAACAACACTTAGGAAATGAAGCAAGTTGTTGTTGGTGGCCATCATCACACTGAGAAGCTGTGTCAACACATGACAGGTAGTTCTAAGGAGCTCAGTCAAGTCTCCCCCTCAGCCATTTCTTGAACAGCCGCAAAGCTTGTTACACTCTGCTTGGGATGTGAAAATACAGTCCTGGGATAGTTGTTGCTTCACAATTTTTAACTTTAAAAGTAGACAGATGAAACCAATTAGACGCATGATAGATGTTGTATATGTATCTAATATATCCTTTAAAATAATAACTGGATTCACTGAACTTTAAGGTCTCTATGTCTTTTATGGCAATCAACTGCTAAGTTTCAAAAGTCCAATTGTACCTTGTTTTCCCTAGGGCAATGTGATTTTTAAATCTGTTATAATTCCTAACAATATTTGAGCCTTGGGTCTAGCTCGGCCTCTCCTAGAACACTAAAGAGATAGAGCCAAGAAGCTCATCTGTAGCCCCAGGACAAGAATAGAGACAGTAATAACTAATATCTATGTGAAGTTCTAACTTACTAACCTGTGACTACTTCTTATTTTTAAAATATAATAAATTCCATCTCACAGGACTTTCAAGAGAGTGAAACACACACTGGCCATGACCAGAACAGGGTCCAATAATCATTTCTTTCTGTGAAAAGAAACTGGCTCCACATTCACACACACACACACACACACACACACACACACACACACACACACAGTCCTATTGCTAAAAAAAATACATGCTTCCAGAAGGAAGTCTCCTTTTCTATTTATAATATTACAACTTCATTGGGAAAGGTCTGTATATTTAAAAAAAATTTATTGGTTACAAAATCCTCATTCTTCTAGAAAGAACTCAAATGATTAAACTTACACTTCAGCAAGGTATGCTTCATTTTCACAATTGCATTGCAAAACAAGACATGATTTATTAAAAATTTTCACCCCTTTTGTTCTTCTTTCATTAGCAATAATCTCATTTACAATGATCCTCTAAAATTAAGTGAAACTTCAGATGCCTTCTATCTGCAGCTGCCTGTAGAAAGAAAACTCAATTTTAAACTTTTCAAAACTAACATTTAAGATTACACATACATACATATGAGAATAGGTGATGTTTTGAAAATGCTTGGCACTACTGGGAGGTGGTGGAAACAAAGAGATGAGACTTAGTAGGAGGCCTTGTGCAAATATATCCTATGTATCCTTAAAAGAGATTTAGAAACTTGGCTCTCCCTCTTCTCTTATATCTTCCTTGGTTGCATGAGGAGAGCAGTTTGTTCCACTTCAGTTTATCTCTTGATAAACTTTCCCTCCTCTGTTTACATGGCTTATTCCATATGTGTGTGTGTGTATGTATGTATGTATATTCATATATAATGTATATTATATTATATAAGATACTGTATATACAATCTGCTACAACAAAATATCTCTATACACACAAATATATGCACAAATATACACATATAAAATATATACATCATTGCTATTATCATCCAAGGTCAGCAAATTTTTTTAAAAAGAAGAACTAATTTCTCCTATTTTACAAGAATCAGTTTAAACTTAGCAGAGATAGAAGACCTAGCAATTATCTTGTATTTATTGTCCAATACACAAAGGCATTGTTGTCCATACTAAAACACAAGGGACAATCTAGGCATGAACAGGACTTTGGAAAGTACAGAGTTACAGATAAGAGACTGGTGAAGGAAATGAGAACTAACAGGCAGGTGATAGTGTGACTGGTGAACTTTCATGGATCTCTGCTAAACGTAGGTACGTACATCTTCTCAAACACTTAGGTAGAGTCTGATACAAAAACGAAGTGAAGATACTGTATAGATTTGGTTCCACAGACCCTATTTACACATGAAAACAAAACGCTATTGTCATAGTTCTCAATGGATACTAGATTTAAACCCATTTCCTACTGGTTACAAAGCACTACTATTTTTGTTGTCAATACAATAGAGGTCCTAGTGGCAAGTGATAATCAACAACCCTTTTGGAAACTTACTGTAACCAGCATTGTAACCAGAGAGAATAAGAAAAATCTATGAATTCTTTCATGATGAGAGTAAACAAAGTAGAGAAACTAAAGGGATGTTTTCTAGACATGGGTTGTCTTTACAAGAGTATGGGATTTTTTTTTTTTTTTT
>NC_022030.1:46738023-46741553 GCF_000317375.1 Microtus ochrogaster
CGAGTGCTGGGATTAAAGGCGTGTGCCACCACCGCCCGGCAAGAGTATGGGATTTTATTCTGCACAGAGGAAGATCTAGATCCACACTTTTCCACTAAGGAGTAGGTTGGAAGAAAACTCTCCCAAATTCTACTATAACATCCAACTGTGGCGTCATTTTACCGCCTCTGCAACTCTGAGTTTCTACCATAACACTTTAGGATGTGTGGGATTCACGAATACTTCCCTTCCCTCAGAAGCTTCTAAAGTCAGTACAAAAGGCAAGATTCTACATTTGGAAGCAGCTTCTGAACCAAGTCAGTGATACTGAAGATCCCCAGGCAGGGCCCCTAGACTGTCCGCAAGTCTGTTCTCCTTTATGTGGATGGCTCCTGACATGTAAACCTTCCCTTTGTGGAGATGATGGGAGGTAGGTAAATTCAGAAGTTTAAAGTTTGTATACGCAGCCATTTGCCAAAAAACAAACAGTATTTGTGATCACACATTTTATTTACATCTCAAGACTGTCCAGCATCAGTCTAAATATTAGGAGGGTTACAGTAGGATTATCTGATTATTTTCCTCACGAAAGATGCCATCTAGAAAAGATAATTAAAGAAATTTATCACTATTAGCGGACAATGAGGACTACGGAGAACTCAAGAACAATGGCAATGGGTTTCTGATCCTACTGCACGCACTGGCTTTGTGGGAGCCTAGGCAGTTTGGATGCTCAACTTGCTAGACCTGGATGGAGGTGGGGGTTCCTTGGACTTCCCATAGGACAGGGAACCCTGATTGCTTTTCGGGCTGAGGAGGGGGGGACTTAATTGGGGGAGGGGGAGGGAAATGGGAGGCGGTGGCGGGGAAGAGACAGAAATCTTTAATAAATAAATAAATTAATAAAAAAAAGAAATTTATCACTAAATTAAAAAGTAATAACTTCACATAACAGAACTCAGGTACTAACAGACAGTGGAGACTTCTCATTGGATTTATATTTTCAGGAAGGAGAGGAAGTGTAAAGAATTTTAAACATGGATCACTTATAATTTTGCTTTTCTAGGCTACAAAAAGTCTTGAAATTAAAATCCACCTAATCATTGTATTTCACACACACAAAAATAGAGCTTTAGTTTCATGTCGCAATGAAGGCAAAGTTTTGTTCTCTCCCTTGCTATAGGCACCTATGAGGCTATCTAACGATAGTGGTATATATCATTCTAAACTATGACCTACTGATACTTCAGTCAGGACCACCAATCCTCTATGGGGCCCTCTATGAGTGAAAGCCATGGGTGATAGCCACGCCCGGGCCTTTGCCTACTTTTGCTCTTCCCAGAATACTCAGCATTTAGGGATAGAGCAAAAGTGCCACTTAAAACTCTTTAAAGAAGGAGGGACAGTCGTAACTATGCCTCAGAACCTTAGGCCTTCCAACCAAGTAATGAACTCAATCACTGACAATCCATTCTTCTGTTAGCACTACCCAGAGACAAGGCCCTTGTGTAAAATACACACTGTCCCCACATTCCTTTTATTCATCTAGCCTGGAAGTCGCTGAATTTCTCTCTTCAAAGAAACCCTCAGAACGCCAACAAGCCACTGTTGAGCCTGTCTATAAAATTCAACAGTTCTCCTTATTTTAGAGATGGAGATGCACATGCTAAAGCAGCTGGATTCCTCGGTCACTCAAGATGAGAATGGTGAGCTTGGGGGGCCAAAAAGAAAAGAGGGAAAAGAAAGCTTAGATCATTCTCATTGTCCAATCTTGTCAGTGTATCAAGAAAATCATGTATAGAATATATGACCATCTGTGAAGAAATAGCTGCCAAATTAAAATTTATCAACTTATAGATGTTGTGGTGCTAATCTGCTCCACAAATACGCAAACAGATAGATATGCGCATATGGAATGACTAACCAAAACAAAAGTACTCTCTGGATTGGCAAGCATTAGGAAACTAAAAACTTTAAATTAAGTAGCTAAAAGTTAACATTCAAAGTCATATTTTTCTATAGCACATATATGTCTCTGTTTAACTATGAGGCAGACCTCAACTGTTTGAAATTATTTTTAAACAAATTTTACAGAACTGTCCTAACCTTAAACCACAGGTAATCCTAATGATTCTCTTTAGACAGCTTCTCCATTTTTTTCCTCAATAAAACATTAGGTCAAGATGCAAAGATGCATATATCAGCCAAAATGCCGCAGCACGTTTGTTCTAGTAGAATCACAGGATGTTGGCTCTGCTCCTAGATAATTATTGCATTAGTTAGCTAGGGCTCCCTGTAGGGTTAGGCAATTTTTAAAAGTAGTTAGACCAGATATCCTGTCCATGGGAAAGTCATTTGTGTGCAAGCCCATGTCAGTCGCATGTTTCTGGATGATAACAATCCTTTGGCAAGCTCAGCTATATTCAAAACTGCTTACGTACATAGACACTGCCCTCACTCTCTATACGCATGATATACATATATAATCTCACATATCATATACATAATCTAACACACACATGGGATTTTCTAGCAACCAGTGAAAACAGAGATAACAAAGAGCTGATAAGTCCAACATGCTAAACTATGCTAAATGACAAACAATTCTTTGAATCTCTAGCAAATCTCTCTTTGCTTGTACTATGACAGCCCCTTTGAAAACACCGCAAGGCATCTTTCAGAAAAGGGGGTCATTTGGTAGAGCAATCTCCATGTATTAAAAGTTGGCAGTCTGGAAAAGAAAATCACGGATCAAATCTTTCCCTTTTAAGAAGCACAATCCATGTACATCAAAGGAATACATCCGTCAGAACAGTCACACTTTGTCTGATCAATATAAAAGATGTGGGGCTATTTCACACTTAATAAAACAATCAAAGCAAACGAGCCTCGCCTTTCTTTTCCATAGAAATTTCACTAGTGTTCAGTTAGAGCCCATTTCAAACTGACTGGAGTCTGGCACCTGACTTTGGTTGGCCAGTCAACCCAGCACTGGCAGAAAGCATAAGCCCAGCGATATTCAGGCTCTGCAAACCTAATTTCACAATTAAGCCATGAGCTGTAAGTACACAAATTGATTAGGCACAAGTAAGTATACAACAAGCACACTGCCATGAATCCAAAATCCAATCCCGCAATCTTTTAATGCAGATAATTGGCAAAATTTGCTATTTTGACAAAAGGATACAATGGGAACCTGGGAGAATTATGGGAATCTTGTACTATACTCATAACACATTAAAAATATCTGGCTGTGGAAATAAGCTACAAGACATCAACCCAATGCCGATTTCCTAAAGAACATAGCATGGGTATAGAATCTAAGCAATGTGAAATCTGGGTACATCATCCCTAGAGTTCTGAGAGGTGAGGTGATTTGCCCATTGGATCATAAGAACCAACACAAGAAGGCAACTTTCTCACTCTGAGTCCAGAGCCCAAGGGATCTGCATCAGGAAACTCCTTAAAGGTTCTCCTTGAGCCGGGCGATGGTGGCGCACGCCTTTAATCCCAGCACTTGGGAGGCAGAGGCAGGCGGATCTCTGTGAGTT
>NC_022030.1:46741653-46742800 GCF_000317375.1 Microtus ochrogaster
AGGCGGATCTCTGTGAGTTCGAGACCAGCCTAGTCTACAAAGAGCTAGTTCCAGGATAGGCTCCAAAACCACAGAGAAACCCTGTCTCGAAAAACCAAAAAAAAAAAAAAAAAAAAAAAAAAAAAAAAAAAAGGTTCTCCTTGATACCAGCCGCCTTGAGAACCTTGAGAAGCTCCCTTACTCCAAGTGTTGAAAGTCAACCACTCTTTGATTTTTGCCCTGTCATGGCTTCCTTTTAAGCCAATGTCTGAGATGCAGGCCCGGGGAACTTCAGGAGCATGCAATGACAAACAAATAAGTTTGCTTCTTTAACACTAGTGATTAAAAAAAAAAAAAAACCTGAATTATCATCAGAAAATGCTGCCACAAATCATTTCTTCGTGCATCTTTCCTACAAAACATTTATAATTGAACCATTTCTGAAGGGATGGCAATTATAGAAGTAAAACATTTATAGCATACATCTTTCCACATCCCAAATAGCTAAGGGCATCCAAAGCAACCAACAATTACAGCTTTCTGCTTTAAGTAGTGAACCTTCTGCAAGGGGGAGAATCGTTGTCAATCTTGTAAACCCTAAATAACCACTGCATGCCTCATTTCTTTCTTCCTGAGTAGCATTCCTGTAATTTGCAATTTTCTAAAAAAGACATCACTAATAACCACATACATTCTGTCAAAGCTAACAATCAAAGTTCTGCTCTTAATCCCGGTATACAGAACAGCAGGACTCACTTCATGTTTCTCCTGGATATGGCTCCTCATAAAGAGTAAATATGAATTCACATATGGGTTTGCATATGTCATAGACACATAGACAAACCCATATATGCATATATATACATATTAATAAAAATGAAAGAAGATGTGAGCAATAAATCACTCTTGGAGGAAACATGTCTATATTTAATATGTGTGTATATATATGTTATTGAAAGTAATTCTTTTTTTTTATGGTGAAAAAGTGTATATTTAGAATTAGCTGGCTGGGCTCAGTTTAGATGATTCCAATCTTGTTGGCAACATCCAGAGCATCATAATCAGGAGCCAACCGAACATACGCCTTCTTCTCTCCGTTGAGCCTTATGAGGGTGTTGACTTTGGCCACATCGATGTCATAGAGTTTCTTCACAGCCTGTTTGATCTG
>NC_022030.1:46743245-46746676 GCF_000317375.1 Microtus ochrogaster
GCCTGTCCTGGAACTAGCTCTGTAGACCAAGCTGGTCTCGAACTCACAGAGATCCGCCTGCCTCTGCCTCCCGAGTGCTGGGATTAAAGGAGTGCTATATTCTTACTTTAAGATAAAATAAAAATAAAATCATAAATCATGTCAAGAAATTGTTATTTCTTGATAGTGAGCAAGGTGATCAGTTAGTGATGGTGTTTGCTAGCAAGTCCAATGACCTGAGTTTCACTTCCAGACTCACACTGGAGAAGGCAAAAACTGACATCAACAAGTTAGCCTTTGACCTCTATATGCATGTTGTGATACACAGATAGAGAGACATGTGTGCACACATACACACACAAAACAATTAAATATCATTTTCAAAATTAAAAAATGGTGTCAGAACAAAACTGGAAGGAAGAATAATGAGACCCACTTTAAGCTTTCACTGTGTTTGGGAGTCTTGAAACTCTGTTTCAGTTTTTATGTTCATCAATTTTTTTCTTGCATTACTGGACAGTAACGTGTCAATTAACTAAGTCTAATAAGAATCTAAAGAATTTATATAATTATACACCTAAGTTTTACTGCTTTGCCTAAGATCACTGTCAGCTCCTATAAAAACTTTTCATTAAAAAAGGCAATTTCTTTAGTCCTTTGATGGGGCATAATTAGCTTTTCTGACATATCAAAGTCACCTTGCAACACTAACTCTCTATTGTAACACAAGCCAGGTGTGCTGGTACATGACATTTCCTTTATGATGCCAACAAAGCCGTTGATGGACGCCTCTGTAGTTTTATATCTGAGGGGAGGGGCAAGTAAATAACATTTTTATTTAAAAAAAACTGTAATGCATAGTGACAATGAAGAGCAGAGGCAGCCTTTTCATTTACAACCTGTCTATAAATTTCGGCAGGAAATTGAAACTAATTTACTATGCTCAGTCCAAGGAAGTTACCCTGTTGTAAGAACAAACACACTGTAGTTAAATTGCTGTAGCCAGGGTAATTCTCACCGCAATGGACAAAGCAATAAGGGAGCACTCCTAGCTGGCACCTCTAAAGTGACACGTAGTATTTTCAGGATATGGTGGCAGCTATCCCATCATTAAGTGCATGCTCAACTGCTTACACTTACCAGTGTTTATTCTGTGCCCAATCAGAAAGCCAGTGTAGATTGAGCCTTCAAAAAGACTGGCATTGTGGGTGACAGCACAGAGTAGTTACAACAGTGTGGTACTTTCCTTAAATAAACTCACCGTATAGAATTTCCACAACACAGCTTTTCATACTTGGGTCTGCAAACTAAAGACATCTCAGCTAATTATGTCTCCAGACATCAGGCAGAGGCCTAAACTAATAATACAAATTTTAAGCCAGGTAGTGGTGGCGCACGCCTTTAATCCCAGCACTCGGGAGGTAGATTCAGGAGGATCTCTGTGAGTTCGAGGCCAGCCTAGTCTACAGAGCGAGTTCCAGGCCAGGCTTCAAAGCAACAGAGAAACCCTGTCTTGAAAAACCAAACATATATATTTTACTAAGAGCTGGACATGAGGGAGGTCCAGAGAGGAAATGAGGTTTTGAGTGTCTAGAGACAACGGGCTGAGAGAGTGGCTCAACCATACTAGATGTGGGGAACAGCTCTGCAGGAGAAGCAATGCTGGAGCCTGGGGAAGGAACTAAGCCAGTCAGATGAGATGGCTAGCGTGCTCCCTATCATTTGAGCAGCTGCTTCTACTGAGACTAAGTGAAGCATTGTGTGCGAGGAAGCAGCGGCACATGGTAAGTTTCTCCCGTGATAGCAGACCCTTTCCTCAGTGTTCACCTCATCTACATTCCAGTTCCAAGATAAAAACAGAAGAAAAAATGGTTTCACAAAATGTTCTCTACAGTCTACTTCTAGAAAAACATTTGCATGTAAACTAGCTGCATACAATATTTACCAAGTAGATTCGGTAGTAAGAACTCTGTATGGAAGGAGGGCTTTGTCAAAGTTCCCCTGGGTTATTGTATGTCAGAAGACAAAAGACTGAAGCCGCATTCAGCGTCTTTAATGTGATTATCCAGTGACCTCTGCACCAACTTCCATTCACAGAGCTCCATCTGACAGAGGCAGGAAAGTGCTCACTGCCTCGGAGACCTAAGCCAGCTTCTTACAACCAAGCCCTCCTGCAATTATCCTCAAGCTAGAGGGCAATCTCTGCTTAACTTTTAGGCTTCAGAAAGCTATGGAGGCCAAAAAAAGCTTGGTTTGTCCTAAAAAATGAAATGAAGACTCTGCAGCCAGTCATCCATCCTCAGTGAGAATCTGAAGGACTCCCTCTGGACAGGTATTTCTTGGTCACTCTTCAGTGGGGTCCTTGGTGAACGATGTACCCACAAGTTAAAGATCTGCCCCAAGGCTCATGGGGGACCTCCGCTTTTAATCTGCTTTCAGACCGATCACCTTTATACCTCCAAAAAGATGTGATCAACTTTGAATAAATTGGAACTAGGGTTGAGATGTAACCTGGTGCGAAAGCACTTGCTTAGCATGTGGGAGGCCCCAGGTTCTTAAAACCAAACCCCAGGGCGATAGTGATGCAGCCTTTAATCCCAGCACTCTGGAGGCAGAGGCAAGCAGATCTCTGTGAGTTCGAGGCCAGCCTGGTCTACAAGAGCTAGCTTCAGGGCAGCCTCCAAACCCTGCCTTGAAAAATAAGCAAGCAATCATAAAAACAACAAACCAAACCAAGGCTCTTCTTCTAAATGGATCAAGTCCTTCTCTGTGAACCAAGCTATCATGTAAGTCTAAATCACCAGACAAAAGTACCAAATAAAAACAGTCCCTTTTTCTTCACTGCCCCCATTAAAGGTCATTCAACATACTGTCCAAAGGGGCTCCCAGAGTCCACAGGCAGAGCCCACAGCCCCAGCCCAGAGCATGATCTGAATCCATGCTGAAGCAAGAAGGCACTAACCCCAGAGTATCACCAGAAGACTCCACCAAGAGAGTATTTGGAAAGGCAAAACCACAAGGATACCAGCCTCTTTGTGTCCACTGTGGACAGATAGAAAGAAAACACAGCCATTTGCTTGAACTTTACGCACAATACATAAAACTGTACATTTAGAAAGCTATGCTTGGGAATGGGGAAGGACTGAGAGTGTAGGTGGGGAGGGGCTCCTGCTGGAGGGGAAACAACTATTGAACATTAGCTCACATTGAGGGCCGCACTGCTTAGCAGTCTGAAGTGGTCTGGAATGAAATAGGTGCTTATGAATGGCCTGCGAGGGCCAGAGAAACGGCTAACTGGGTTAGGGCATTAGCTGCCAGACATGGTGATCTGAGTTTGATCTCCGACCCCACTTGGTGAAAGGAGAGAACCAATTCCTACAAGCTGTCTACTGTCATGGACATGCACACACACACACACACACACACACACACACACACACACACACACACCA
>NC_022030.1:46746776-46806234 GCF_000317375.1 Microtus ochrogaster
AGAGAACCAATTCCTACAAGCTGTCTACTGTCATGGACATGCACACACACACACACACACACACACACACACACACACACACACACACCATAAACAAACAAATAAATAAATAAATAAATGAACAAACAATAAGCAAATGGAATTTTCTTAAAAGAATAAAGCAAAGCACTTAGTGTAGGGTATTTTGCCGCGTGAACAGTGAAGGCAAACATGGACCTGAGAATCAGACATGGACCCAGGTCTGCTTTACCAGCTGCTTGACTGTAGGGCCCTGGCCCTCTAAGCCAGTTTCCTTGTCTGCTAAAATGGCTGTAGCAGCTTGTGACTGCATTTTATTGTTGCAAGGATGAAATGGCATCCAAGTGTTCTTCAGGGAAAGAGTCAAAGCATGAAGTCTGGTCAAACAGCCCGTGAAACAAGAGCAAGCCAGCTTCAGTAAGCGCTGGGCCGTGAAGCGTGTAGGCTCATGGGTGCAGCCTCTTTATCCTTGTCCCAGCCACTCAGTCGTCTAAATGTGAGATCTCTGTTTATCTAGTACATATTTGCAAAACTCCCATAAACTCAGCACAAGGAGTTTCTCAGAGTCATCACCTGACCTTTAACAAAGTCTGTCCTAACAGATCGTGAGCAGAGTGACAACAGTCTGGACATATTCCGCAGAATCCGAGAGACAAAGGACCTCAACTGCGGAGCTGAAGCAGTGCAGAGCTGAGGGGAAACAGAACAGCCATCCATAAAACTAACAGTGGCTTTCCTCTCGGAGCAAGCATTCCGAAGGCATGAGTAAGACAGAGGGAGACTCGGGGAAGGAGCGTCCCTCTACAGGCGGACTGAATGCTGTCTTCTTTTAAGTCCTAACCAAACCCCTCCAGGCACAAGCTTCACAGCTTTGTGATACATTTCCCAGTGTTACATATGTAATCTGTACACATATTACGTATACAACCCTATTCACCTATAATAATGCATATGAACAAAATATGGCAGTTGATTGTGAAATAATTGTCATATATTCCTTTTTGATCATTTTCTGTGTAGTCTAGATGTCTGGGATAACTGTACTATGAGGAAAAAAGAGCAAAAATAAGTACATCTCTAATGACAAAATGTTTGACCTGGTTTTGAGTCAACACTGTTTTCTCATTTTGGTCTGTAGAATTTTTATTTTCATTTCCTTTTCAAGGAACTCAGAAACAAATAATACTTATAGAACTGCAATTATATGTTCATTCAAATAACTGTGTTTTGAAAGTCCACACTCTCTTGAAGAGGGAAGGGCAAGAAGGCTTTCCAGTGGCATTTGTCTACTAACCAAGGGAAGATCTTGTATACATTCACAGAAGATCTCATAGCTCCATCTAGCTCCAGAAGAGGGAACTCGGGGAATATAGAATTACACCCTACAGGCTGAACACAATAGACAAGGGAAATCAGGGTAAGCAAAAAGAAACTATCCAAGCACTGAGTTTGTAAGTATGGAAAATTTGTCAATTAACACTGATTAAGAAGAATACTCATTAGTTAATTGACAGTTGATTTTTCTAAATAAAGAAATCACTCTTGTCATTATTATTTGCCTTTTTAGCATCTCATTTTTTAAAAATAGGACCCATAATGCGAGCAGAGATTCACACTGAACATTTTCTTCCCATTAGAAATGTTCCTCCACCTCACACATGGTTTTCAGTAGAGTTCTGTCTGGAGCCCAAGAAAACCAAGAAGAAGGCCTTTCTCAAAGCGAAAGTGATGGATAAACCTTGGAGATACAGAAACATGATTAGTTCTGTTTTTTTAAATTTGAACAATGGCTTGCTTTGAGTTGTTTATAGCCTATAGTAAATCAAATGGAATGCCTCACAAATTGTCCCTGAGGGGTCTACTTTAAAATGTAATTAGAATTCATTAAAAGTCTACAAATATATCGTTAATCTGAAAACACAAAAATAAGCAGTAAGGTACTAAATGATTAATGAAAATCCAGCTAGGAAAATAACCATGGGCCTAAAATTAAGACACACAGGCAGCAGCTACACTTACAAGAGAGAATTTATCAAAGTCAATCCAAGTCAAATTGTATATCAGCATATACAGCATTGGGATTTATAGTTGATAGTATAAAATTAAACAACACAATTCCTACATTATATTATTATGTTTTCAAATATTTAAAATATTTTAATAATAGAAAACCAATCTTACATTTCTCTTAATGTTATTTATTGCTGAAAAGATGAAAATGAACCCCTGAATCCCTGTAATGAAAACAATGGATATTCAATTTTATTTGACTAGATTCCAGCTAAATAGTAACAACATTATGTACACTTCTGCCCTAACTTTGAGGCATTCATTTTGAGCATTACTTCACTCAAATGGAGTAACATTTTGTTCAACATCATGGTCAAGAAGTTGTGGGAATAGCTAGAAGGGTGAAGTCTAGGGCTTTGAACCCACCTCTCGTCTGATTGTAATCTTGCCAGTCCATATTCTGCTGAGTAATTGCAAACAGAATAGAAAAAAGAGACAAGAGGATACTGTTCATCTACAACCCTTATGGAGACAGGGACAACCTGGTGTTTAGATGTAAAATATCACATGTGTTTGTGTATGTGCTTGTACACACACACACACACACACACACACACACACACACCTTTAAACATCATTCTATCTATCTTATAAAGCAGGGAGGGACTAGAAGTTCAGGGTAGATATAAGATACAGTATCAACATACATTTTGTTTTTCTCAGTATTTTTAGACTTCTTTGATCCTAGAGAAGAAAAATGTTAATCGCCTCCATGCTCAGTCCGATGTTACAGGACTGGATAAAAAGAATAACAGCCAATATAAACAAACTCTCTACATTAGAGGGAAAATTCTCACACTGCATCAAAGAAGCTATCAGACTATTTTGTTGTCTTGTGTTTTTAGACATTCCTCCTAAAATATAGTCAGTCCCTATGCACACAAAGGTATTCAGCCTCAATGCTCCAAATTATGTATGGGAAGGAAGAGAAACTGCTAGTGCCCTATAAGCTAAGTTATTTCAGCAAAATCAGAACCTCAGTTCCACTTAAATTCTGCACCCATCAAAGTCAGTGACGGGTGGGGGCAAAGAACACTCCTGTTGGCCCTAAAGTCTAACTGAGAGCCCTCAACAGTGTCCCAGAAAGAGTCTACACAAGCTTGGAAAACAATGAAAGGGATCGAAGAGAACAATAGGACTCATCTCCAGCTGGGTGATAGAGCCCCATGGAAATCACATCACACAGCCTCTCCTGGCTTTAGCAAACCACATTTTATCATGTACAACTAGATAGCCAGTAGCAGCAGTTGCCTTTACAAGGAAAACAGACATCAATGTCCAGCAGTCTGTAGGGTATGCATGACAGTCATCAGGCAGAGCAAAGCGTCATTTTACCTTCCTGGTGGTAATGTACAAATTTGGTACACATACTGCCTGACCCTCTGTTTCTGGCTTTTAATGCTATTAACCCTCTTGATAGTAGTCACTATGACAAGAGCTCACCACCATGGATAAAGACAGGACATAGAAAGATCAGCCAAAATCTCCTAGCCTGCCATGTACCTTCCCCACCTCAAGCATCAAGAATCTCTTAAGTTAGCAGTGTAAATGAACTCCATTCGTGGTCATGTGTAAATTCCAAACTATGATAAAGTGGTATTGATATGAAATTTGATAAAAGGCCTCTCTGGAAGTTGTTGAAGTGACTGAGCCTGACACAGTGTTTTGAACATAAACTGAAATTCTCAAAGTTCCAGGGTTCCCAGCTGAAACACTGGCGGTCATAAAGAAAGACAGGACGAAATCCCATGACCATGGCATGATGACAGGCAGTTTTTAAGCCTCATGCATAATGTACCAAGGCTTCCACTACAGTGTCACCATTTACAGGCACTGAGATTGTGTGTAAATTATTTAAATTCCATAAACATGTCCCCTCATTTATAAAGTGGCTAAAATAATGGCACTAATATTAATCTAGTGGAACTGTTGTGAAGGAAAATAAAATAAACCTTTAAAGCCCTGGGTCCCCCAAACTGTTAATAAATAATATGTGTCACTTATATATAGCTTCATCTGACCTTTTCCTCAGCTAAATAGATTTACTGGTAGTCAGTTCCCAAGTGGAGAGCTCTATTGGGCCAAAATCAAAGAAAAGGGCCCATGGACTCTCCTGGGTCTTCCTGAAGTCATCATGAAGTCCATCGAACACATCAGAAGAGAATGAGATAGAGACATTTTTCAAAGTGGCCGATGCTTCAGGCAGAAGGTTATCTAGGAGGACTTTGTCAGGGAGAGCTCAGCCCCACAGACTCAGCCACTAGTCTCTAAGACCTAGTCCATGAGACACTTTGCTGCTCAGCAGGTTCTTCCTTTCCTATGCTTGTGGTAACAGAGGAGAATGGAAGCGAGTTCAAGTGTTTCAGTCGGTTCCATTCTGACTTGTGACAGCAGTGGGGAACAATTAAAGATCACTAGAGCACTGGTGGAATTATTATTTTTAAGAACAGTGCAATAATATCCATCCAAAAGAGACGAATGTCTGCTACACACATCCCTGAGAGGGGAAAGGCACTATGTGAAATGAAGTGTCAAAGCATATAAAATGGTCAGGGATTTCTTTTTCATTACTGTTATCAAATTCCAAAATTAAAAAGTCAATAGGGGTATATTATTTATTCAAGGGACACAAAGCACACAAAACAATGCTCAAAGGTGCATTTTAAAGACCTTCCAACACACAAGGGAACTGAACTTACAGGATAATAAAGATGCTATTACAGCCCATTAGGCATATTGTAACAGCGCTGAGGGAAAGCAGTTATGGTTTGTAAAAACTTATTTCCACCCATCTCCCGGAGAGAAAATTCAGTCCAGTCTAGATTTGCTCAGATGGAAAGACACACGAAAGGATCTTCACAACAAAACTGCAGACCTACAACTGGAAAGTGGGAGGCAAGTAGAAGAACAGTAAATCAAAAAATTTAGAGTGAAAGAAGTCATGTGTGTACATGTATGTACATGTGCATGTGTTTGTGTGCACATACATGATCCTGTAATCATTCTGGAATGTCAGGGTAAAAACTGTAGAAATAAGTAAATCAAAGATTTAGGCTTCCAATATTTTGAATTTATGTTTTAGAAAAATCAAGAAGTCTTTACAAACTTTACAGAGCAAGACACTGTTTTGACAAGGGCAAGAATTCTGTTTTCAATTATAAAAAAGTCAAATGCACAATGCCTGAATTGTTTATAGGATAATCTTCACACACATGCACCCAAATATTAATATACACAGCTGACAAAACTACACTTAACATATATACAGAGAACTATTTGTATATATGCACACATACATATATATCTGAACCTCAAATACTAACTGAACAGAGAATAATATCTAAAACTGTCACTGCTAACAGTTATGATAGATTGTGTTATTCTTTTATCTTTTCTAATTACAGATCCTAGAAAATGGTTGTTATAATCAAATTGGTGGCCAATAAACATTTTAATAGATGTATTAATTACTGAATGATTATCTAGATAGACATAAACACAAGCATGCTATCATATACACTGTATTTAGATACAAAGAAACAGAACAAAGAGAGTTCATGTATATTAAGTATTAATTTCATGCCCAGCTTTTCATGTTTCACAAATAATTCCATTTGTCATTACAATAATTCACAGCCAAAGTTCAGAGAATAAGGAACCCAAACACAGTTACAGAAATAATTAATGATGGAATTGGTTTCGGAACACTCGGGATCAGTGTGACTATTGACAGTTCATTATGCTACTTCTTGGGAATCATGCTTCTTCCGGTGGATTTAAGAAATAACCAATCATTTAAAAGTGAAATAAAATAATACTGTTCAACAGTACAGATGTTGAACATATCAAAGGACCTCAGAGCTACACAGGACGCCCCAGTGATGTGGAACACACGCTTGGTGAAGATACATGATGAGGTCAAGTGGGAAGCCTGGGAGATTACAAGGCTAGCATAATATAGACAAGGTTTGCACTCAAAGGAAAGGCCACATTTAATTTCCTTACTCACAACCCAGGTTCAAAGATTCAGCACCAAGTGTGTCAGATCACAAGCTCACAAGTCCAGACTCACTGTGTATTTTCTTCCAACTACCTCTCAGGCACCAACAACAGATCTCACTCTTCCTTTATATGAGGCTCCAAATGTTAATTGTTTAAAAAGTCCTTTCTAATTTATCATTATTATATACCCAAAGCACTCACTTATTATTTTTTTTCCTTTGATTTTCTTTGTCTGTTCTTGAGACATGATCTCTCTCTCAAGCCCTAGCTGGTTTGCATGTCTTTGCTTCCCAACTGATGGGAACAAAGGTGGGTACTACCATGCTATCTTGCTGGTTTTGAGTGTCAAATTGATGCAAGCTAGCGTCATCAGAAGAAGGAGCCTCAGTTGCGGAAATGCCTCCATGAGATCCAGCTGTAAGGCACTTTCTCAAATAGTGATCAGTGGGGGAGGGTCATGCCTATTGTGGGTGGTACCGTCCCTGGGCTGTTGACTCTGGGTTCTATAAGATTAGTTGAGCAAGCCATGAGTAGCAAGCTAGTACACACAGTCCTCTGTGGCCTCTGCAACACCTCCTGCCTCAGGGATGCTGCCCTGTTTGAGCTCCCGTCCTAACCTCCTTCAGTGATGGACAGTAATGCTGAAGTATAAACCAATTAAACCCTTTCCTACCCCACTTGGTTTTTGGTCATGGTATTTCATTGCAACAATAGAAACCCTAATTAAGACACATGCAGGTCACTTACTTTACTACTTATATGCTGGATTGTCTTTTGACTGACCCTCTTGTAAATAACAAAGTTCTGATGGGAAGCAAGTCATCCTCCCTTTTCCAAGTTGACAAGCAACAGTGGGAAACAGACCTCAGGCACATGAAGAAATGTAATTAGTTTATATAGTAACAAATGTGAAGAAGATAATGAGATAGTTACATGAAGGCTATAATATTATAACTATATTAGATAATTTGTCCAGTAATGGTTTTTGTGAATAGGGGAAGGGACTTTGCATAATACTTTAACTCAGAATACTCTGCTGGCTTTCAGGAAATGATGCTTACCTGAGACCAGAGAGGAAGAAGCAGTAGCCAGTGTGTAAGTTCCATGATAAGAAAGAACTCCAGGTGTTCTAGACGTAGAAGGCAGCACTGGGGAAGCACTGGGTCAGAAAGGGTCCTGACTCACAATAAATTACAGCAGTCTGTAGAATGCGACCATCTACGTCCTTGAAAGTTCCGAGAAGAGCTTTATATTCTATTCTGAGACAACGGATCTGACTACAATGCTTAATCACGGAAACACGAAATGGGATGTGTTGTAAAGCCACCCCTGACTACCATAAAAGGTTTGCACTGGGTTTGCTCCTACTGCATGTACTGGCTTTGGGGGAGCCTAGTCTGTTTGGATGCTCACCTTCCTAGACCTGGATGGAGGAGGGAGGACCTTGGACTTCCTACAGGGCAGGGAACCCTGACTGCTCTTTGGACTGGAGAAGGAGGGGGAAGGGAGGGGGAAGGGAGAGGGGGAGCGAAAAGGGAGGAGGGAAGGAGGTGGAAGTAAAAATAAAAAAATAAAAAATAAAAAAAGAACTGCGGTTACACAACTATCTATACCCTCCACTGTCATTTTATGTTCTTAAAAATTAGATCTCATAATGATAATTTTTTCTAATTAAAATGTATCATACTACAAAAAAGAAAAAAGGTTTGCCAGTGCTTAGAGCAAGGATGGAGGCAGGGATGGTCTGGAACTACAGGTAGAAGTCAAGGCAGAAGATGAAAGTGACTCCCAGATACAGGAAGTATGGGTATGGAAACAGAACAGCAAACCATCTATTAATACAAGGCACAAGATGAAAGTGACTCCCAGGTACAGGGAAGTACGGGTATGGAAACAGAACAGCAAACCATCTTTTTGCTGTCAGACAGTTTCTCCAGTGAAACACTATCAAGATGAAAGGAACACCCCGTGAAAAAAATCAAAACACAGGTGACAGCTGAAATTGGAATCATCCACTTAAAATTTATTTGGTACTGTAAACAGTAGGGAGTGGCAAGGCTTATAATAATGAAATCCTTATTTGGATTCACTTTTCATAAAATTCAGCTTCACTCTTTTAGTAGACAAAACATGAAAAGGTTTTGCTTAATCTGAAAAGCTGTACACATGGGAAACACTAATGGCTGATATTCTCCTTTGGCTACTTGCTAAAACACTGTCTTCAAGAACTACAAATTCCATGTGTGTCTATGTGCCTGTTCCTCTCAGTATACTTTTCTAGACATATAGCCTAAAAGCCATTCTCAAGATGTAAATAAGCTGCCTTAGCAATGCTTATTTACAGATTAATTTATTAGGAACTAAAATACATATTTTCAGAGACACAATACTATGGTGTAAGCGTGGTTACATGCAGATGCTTTAGCAGGCTAGGAAGGTTGACTGAATTCACATGACAGGTATGCTAAGTACTATAACTGATGAGATTAAACAGTGCTTCTGTGGGAAAACAGATGGAAACACCAATGCATTCCAACTATTGCCTGACAGTGTTAAGGGAAGACCCGCCTCGATGCAAGCAGGCCCATCACAGTGCTGTGGAGCTGTATGAAGCGGGGTAAACAAACCTTGCCCAGAAAGAATGGCGACAGAGGATGGAGGATGGAGAGAGAGCCCTGGAAGTCAGGTATGGCTAGAGTTAATTGTACTGAATCTTTTGGCAACATTTTTGCTATAAGTTAAAAATCATTAATGAGTAAAACCCTGTCCCTTTCACTACATGATAAGAGGGCTTAAAAATCACCTCAATAGTTGAGTAATAAAATGTCAAAGGCAAATCTGGGGGTGAAGGTGAGCTGTGGTAACCAGCAAAGCTAAGAAGACCCTGAGGAGAAGTTTTTAGGGATAGAAGAAAAGAAACCATAGATTTAATTTTAAAAATCATCTTTGATAAAGCATCATATACTGTACAAAGTGCATCTGTCGGAAGCTGCTGTCCTGGAACATAGAGGATGAAGCTGTGTGAGATGCAGGCCTGAATGTTAGTGCAGAATCAGATCAAAAGTTACCAACAAGCTAATTAATATCAATTCTTCATTGCTAACAACTACATCTTGGGATATCAAGAAAATCTTCAAAGATTAATGAAAGGCATTAAAATCCAACCCTTTTGCTCGTAAGTAAAGCATAAAACAATGTAAGGTCACAGGTGACAAAGTAATGTGGCCTGCCACAGGCTTAGATGAAATGAGAGTGGCCTGACTTGAGGGATCACGTGATTCCAAGAATAGCATCTCTGGGAGAGAACATCAGAAGTTGACTGTAAAGACAACCGACGTCTAACCAAAGATTACAACTACAACTTCCAACTTAAGGAAATTATTGATTTTTTTAAAAAGTCAGTCATATTATTTATGCTATCTGATAATATGCCATGGCTTAAAGGTCTCTAAATGCAAGGTTAGACTGATTATCCATGTGCAACTGACCCACATGAAAGTCTCAAAACACATGTCTCTTAAGGTCTCTTAAGAAATTTAACATTTGCCCTTTAAGTTCTAAAACATTTATCCAGTTATTAGATAAGATATTATAGTTAATATTATTTGTTTAAGATATTGTTTTTAATTATGTGTACATGTGTGCCTATATGTGGATAAATGCACATGATTGCAGTGTCAATAAAGGCCCAAAGAGGGTGTTGGGTCTTTGGAGTTGTCAGTTGTGAGCTGTGTGTTGGGATCTAAGCCCAGGTTCTCTGCAAAAGCAGTATACACTATCAACTGCCGAACTGTCTTTCCAGCCCAAAGAAAATGTTGAATGTCATAATTACTTTCTACTAAGATGCATTTTTCCTCTTAAAGTATCATCCACTCTAGTAAGTTTTTGTGGGTCTCCTTTTATCTTGCAACTTCTATGCTGTTATTACCATCCTGCCATTGTCGCCTTTGTTTCCAGTGAGATTCCTCTAGTCTGTAGTAATTTGAGAATAACTGGATCACTAAAACTGAAAGGAATGCATGTAACATAGGGGTGTAGAAACTCTTAAGAAAAGACATTCCTGAAGCTAAATCATCATTATAAAGGTGATCTTGATGGCTCAGAGGCAATTACAGTGGCACTCTTTTAAATATACTGCACTTTCCAATTTAATAGCATTTTCAATGGCATCTGAAAATCTCTGAGTTTTCTGAGATACCAAAAATATCAAGTTCAATGATCTAGAGGAAAATATGGAATAGCAGACTGGAGAGGTGTAGAGTGGGCAAGAGCACTTGCTGCTCTTGTAGAGGACCCAGGTTCGGTTCCCAGTACAGGTCTCATGATCATGCATGACTCCAGTTCCAGAGGAATCTGACACCCTCTTCTAGCTGCCCTGGGCACTGCAAATGCAGACAAAAGACTCACACACATAAAAAATACAATAAATAAAGTATAGATAGAATTGTTTTTCATAGGCCTGGCTACATATTTCTGCTTTAAATGACATTTTAACCTCCCAATCCATTTTTTTTGTTGTTAACAATGTTCTTGATATATTGTTTCTGAACAGCTTTATAAATTCTAGTTTCCAGCACTATCTGTAGGTAAAAATTAAATTACTTAATTAAGTTTGGAAAAACATCATCTAACAAGAAACAACTGAGGGAGATATATTAGGCAGCATATGGAAAAGCAATGAATAAAAAATTGTAGTCATCCTTGAACCAACAAAACCATTAGAAAATAAAAAAGATTCTTTGTTATGGGGGCCTTATGGGCTCGAGAAACCAAACAGAATACTGATGATCATGGCTACAGGCCCACAGAATTTAGTGTATCCAGTATGTGCACCCATTTGCTGGTAAAATCTCAGCATCATGTTACAAAACCTGACTTCATTGCACAGTGCAAGGTAGGACCACATCTGGACAAACAGGCCATACTCCATCTTCACAGTGTCTTACTATATGACGCTAGGGAAATGCAGTCATCAATAAAGTGTTTGTTTGTTTTAACATTGTAAGCAAGAACGTGCGGAGTACTTCTTTCAAATAAAGCTTTGAAGAGGTATCCTTCCCATCACAAAAGACAAAACAAGAGCATCCGAGCATTCCAGCAGGAGGGCTGGCACATGGTCTCTGAGGGCCTCTTAGACAGAGCAGGTTCCAGTCACACCTCTGGAGCACATTCAAGAAACTTAGCAGCAAAACTTGCCTCTCTTGTAGTTAACAATTGAGTATCTTTTCATAGGTCTCCATTCTGCCAAAACATTTTCTGAATACAAGCTGGCATTGCTGGAGAAGTTGTCTTCTTTCTTTCCAAGTCTTAGCTTGGTAGCCAAAGTGTCTTTGTTGCTCAAATAATCTATGCCATCTGCCAGCAATCTCTATCCTGAGTGCCATCTGCCAGCCTCTCTGCTTCTAGCCCAGGCCGTGTTGCCTGTGTGCTGTTTACATGGCTCTTTTACCAGAGAGAGAGAGAGAACACACAGAATGACCCCTTTCTGCAGTAACCACTCTTGGTCATTAACCCCAACACAGGCCTCTAGCAAGACTGATTCTAAGGAAGGCACAAGACTCACTAGTTTGAACAAAGCAACTGCCTCTTTTTTTTTTTCTTTCCTGATGGAATAGGTTATGCAACAACTATAGAGTGGTAATACAATCAGTTGTTAAAATAATACATTTGTAGACTTGTGTATCCTTTTCGTTTTTATAAGGTAGTCTCAATTATAACGTATTATTCTTTGGATAAAAAAAGCAAAGAGGAGAAAACCACCTTATTTCTTCAGTTAATCCCAGTTATTTTAAAAGCAACTTCTGGCAGAAATTAATAATTCAGTTGAGTGTTATTAACAGTATAATGTTAACTTTATGTTGCACTGCACGGTTCATCATTGTAATTTACTTAATTTCTGACTTTAAAGTAGCAACAACAAGGGCTACCAAGCGGTCTCCTAACGAGGTTAAAGCCTGAAGAGTTCCATTAACATCTCCCTAAGGCCAACAGGAAATTCCTTAAAGCAAAGGAGTGCCCAGTGTTTCGGCGGGATTATGCTCACAGCCTTTTTTTCTTTCTAGAGTTGTACTACTGGGATTTATTTTATGTCTCCATCAGTGCCAGCCTGCGGGGAGGCCCTTTTTATTCCCAATCACTCATCAGAAATCCCAGGGTAACTGAAGTACTACAAATCGTGAAAGCTTCTGCTATCCCAGTATCAAAATGAAATTAGCATTTAAGTGAATTTCAGGAATCAAGTTCACTCTGAAGAAATGACATTGTCCTTCCTAAATGCTAGAAAATATTATTTTAAGCAGCAATATCTAGAGGTATTCCATCTCGTGGCTCTCTCCAAAGGCAAGTGTAACCTTTCCATGGTGGAGGAGAATGCTCTGACTGCATTACTCTATGCAGTCCTTATTAAATTGGTTAGCTTTGGAACCGTACATCTTGACCCAGGGGAATATCAGTTTTTTTCATCCATTCCTAAAAGGTAGCATCTATTCTGGTTCTAAATTATGTAGGATCAAAAGCTTCTAACATTTATTTCCCAAACTTCTATTCAAAGAGAACAGTATGTACTTGGTAGAGGAATATCACTAAGTACATTAAATAATAGCTGACATTATCTATAATTTGCCTACGTGTATGTAACTATGATTATTAAAGCTCATTCTTTACTGTACCATTTTTGCCTCAAAATACATAATTTACTAAATAATTCATTTTAGAACAACATTTGATTGATACAATCCTTCTTTATATTAAATAGCCGGTGAGGTGGCTTAGTCCTTGCCTCCAGCCTGGCAATCTCCGTTCAATCTCTGGGACCCATAGACTAGGAGGAGAAAATCCACTGTCATGAGTTGTTCTCTGACCTCCACACTCGTGCCTTGGTATGCATGCCCACACTGATGTATGGGAGCACACACATGAACACACATACACACAAACACATGTGCAAATGGGTAAATTTTAAAGGAAAAATGCTTTTCTTACAACTTGATGAATTTTAGAGTTAAGTAAGTCTTCAATGAACTGCACCCACCCACGCTCCTCACGTACTCCCAGGCCAAAGAGCCAGGCTGACAAACGTAACGCTACCCTGCATCAGGGCCAGCTATAGACTCAGCTACACATGAGCAGCATTAAATGGGTTTGGTGGGTTGTGTATTATTTAACAATAATAACTAGTGGAGATGAGGCTGTGAATTAGAGGGGGCCTTAGGGAAACCCAGAAGGACTTAGACGGGATGTAGGGAGGGGAAGTGATAAATATAGTACCCATGCATGAAATTCCCAAATATGTAAAAGTAAAATTTAAGAATGGGGTCTCAGTTAAGAATCTATCATGGAACCAGGCATTATGGCACACACCGTTAGTCCCAGCACTCAAGAGGCAGAGGAAGGCAAATCTCTGTGAGTTCTAAACAGCCTGGTTTACATAGCAAGTTCCAGACCAACCAGGGAAAAGAGTGGCCATTCTAAAATGTGGTTAAGAGTACCTTTTCTATCATTTTCCTTCACTTGAGCCAACTCCTATACTTTGATAAATCCATTCTCTAGCTTTTAGGGTAAAAATTTGCATTTTGATCAGTGCTCCATAAGAAGAAGAAAATGTGTAATAACAAAGTGCCTTGTTTTGGAAGTTTCTTTGTATTTCCTTTTTCCTTTTCTTTTTAAATCAATTCTTTTAATATTTGCGATCATAAACTCTATCCTATCTCTCCTTTTCTCCCTCTAAATCCTCTCATATATGCCTCTTTGTTCTTTCAAATTCCTGACCTTTTTAAAATTAATGTTGTTACACACACACACACACACACACACACACACACACACACACACACGCCACTCCTAAACACACAGATACAGTCTGTATGGTCTGTGTAATGCTACTTGTAGGTATGTTTG
This sequence comes from Microtus ochrogaster, assembly GCF_000317375.1. Lineage (NCBI taxonomy): Eukaryota > Metazoa > Chordata > Mammalia > Rodentia > Cricetidae > Microtus > Microtus ochrogaster. The sequence continues at coordinate 46,760,763 of NC_022030.1, forward strand.
CACGGCTGACCTGGGTATTGGATAAGTAACTGGTGTGTTTCTCATTAGAGGAGACCATTTCTCCCACTCTCAGCATCCCTTAGTTGCCTAGTGTTTGTGTTTTGTTTATTGTGTATTGAAGCTGCATGGGCTTTCAAACATCTACTCTCATGTCTATTGCCGTTCTTGGTCAGCTCAAGTTTAGGTGGTCATGCTGGCGAGCCTTTAGGAGTCTAGCTTCTGATGTTACTAGGAGACACATCTCATAGCAAACTCTTCTTCCACAATGTTCTGAGCGTTGGGTGTGGGAGATGTTTTGTAGATGTATATCGATTGGAACTGGGGTCCACAACTCTGCCATTTGATTCTCTGTAGCTTTATAATGGTCTCTGTCTGTTGTAAAGGAAAGTTTCCTTGAAGATGACTGAGGACTACAGCTGTCTGTGGGTTTAAGAACAAATACTTTCATGAATTAGGGATTGTGCTAGTTTAGTAATGGGGTGGTTATAAGTTCTCCGACAAGATCCATGACTTCATTCACCATGGGGAGTAGAGAAGGTTTCCATTACCAGGTATGATTATCCTTTTGCTGAGCTTGTCTTAAGTCCAAGTATAGAGCTGTTGGTTTCCGTCAAGATATGCATTTCCTTTTAAAATTACATCAAATCATTCAAACTTCTTCTAAATTCTCTCCATCTTTTTTTTTATATTTTAAGGACTAGTTTGTTTTGATCCCATTTATAAGATATAAAGTAATGATTACCATACTAGCCCCATAGTGCTAACAACACAGATGAGCAAACATGTCGGGAATTTAATAAATATATGCTAAAAAAATCACAAGAAGAAAATTCTAATGATTTTCAGGTTTAAGAGTCAAATGTGGTGGACACACCTGTTGTTCTAGCACAGGGATGGCTGACACACAAGGAACCCTGTTTCACAAAAAGAAAAGAAATAATTTGGTTGAAGTATGTAGCCAAAGTCACATGAAAATTAGTAACATAAGAACAAGACATAATTTTGTGAAAGCTAAAAGCAATAAATATTCTGAATCATGAAACTGTTTAGTAATTCTAAATGAGATTTTAAAAAAATATGTTTTGAATGGGCAATATTTGTTTTGACAGTCGGGCCTGACAGAGATTTTACCATATAATTAAAATTGAGAGGTGACTAGGATGTTATTAAATATTTGGCCAGGCTGGTCTACAGAGCTAGTTCCAGGACTGACTCCTTAGCTACTGAAAAACCTTGTCTTGAAAAACAAAAATAAAACAAACAAACAAATAACTGGTAAATGGCTGACTTGTCTGTTAGATTAAGTATGCTGTATGTATTTAGAAGATGAGATTGGCAGCTATCTACACAGATGTTCTCTGCTGACCAGAGTCGGAAAGACAAATCTAAGTTTGTCTTTGGCTTCATAACCAACCTTTCCCTCAGGCGACTAAGCACCCCTGGTGTAGGCCCCAGCGACTGTTTGGAGATGAGTCTGTGAGAGAATGCATGCATATTACCCCTAAATACAGTGCCAGGGCATTTGAGAAAACAGAGCAAGGGGGCTATGCTCAGCTTCCCTCAGTCCCGTCTCCTCTGAGTCAGGTCAGAAGACCCAGCCTGAGAGTCACCACCGTACCACGTAGAAGGAAACTCTGCTTATTTCTGAAGAAGTATGGACACCAGGATAGTTTAGGACACCAGGATAGTTTAAGAAAAAAGGATTGCTACATAATCCTTAACTGGTTCCTTAGCTTTACATCTGAACACTTGCCCAGTTCTGTTTCTCTACAACTATAAATTTCTTGATCAGTTTCAGCAGAAAAACACTTATTCCTGTTTCTTTGAGGCTTTGCATCCTTATGCAGGCTACTATATCAAGCATACTTAAATTATATAAATGTTCTTCTGATTTTTGGATAGATCTTTTGTTTCACACCACACATTAACTAAGCAATGAGTAAGGAAAGACATTTTTCCACATTTTCTTCAAAGGATATGACACTGTATGTTATCAGTAGCTAAAGAAACTAATACATCAGTATTCATTCTCAAGAGAATGGGTTTTTTTTCTGAGGGTAGATGACTCTCATGAAATGCATGATATTCATTCATGAACTGGTAGAAGATGTCACTGTGAATCCTGACAATGGCATTAATGGAAGAAAATTAGAGAAGAAATGTCGGAAAGTAACCATGCAAAGAGTGATTAAGCTTTACAAACTCCTTAGCCTTGACTGGTAATGATGAGGACAATCTCTTTTTTTAATGTAAAAGGGGAGTAATTATAAAAATTCTTGAAAAGAAAGACTCAGACTATAGTACCAGCACATGCTGGTGTTCATCCATTTGATTGGATCAGACCGTAGTACCAGGCCTGTGTTGGTGCTCATTCATTTGACTGAATCAGACCGTAGTACCAGGCCTGTGTTGGTGCTCATCTCCTTGACTGGACCTGAACTGACAGAGAGGTATGTATATTCCTTGCTTTAAAACTTAACTCCTTTGGAATGTAATTATGAAGTGTAGTCTGTGCAAGAGAACCCAAAGACTGCGGCCCAAGATGTCTATGGCTCTTGAAACTGCTGCATGTCTGCTATTTATTCACTGTTATGCCCAGGTTGGAGTAGTCATTAGGGACACCTTCCATCTGTCTTTGATGGGAACAATGGCCCAGCCCATCTTTACCATGATAGTCCTCCAGAATCTTTAGGGCAGACTCTGTCATGAATTTAGGATCTGTTGTTTTGAGACAAGGTGTGGCCTTAATTGTCAGGAAGTTGCTATCTAGACCAGACTGGCTTCTAAATTAGAGATCTGATGTGGGAGTGTCATATATCAATCTGTTGATTTCATTGATTGGGCAATAAAGAGACTGCTTGGCTGGCCCTCGTGGGTTGGAACATGGGTGGGAGGAGTGGACAGAGCAGAGTGCTGGGAGGAAGAGGAAGTGAGTCTCAGTCTCAACAGCTCTGCTCTCTAAAGCAGAGACGTCATGCTCCTCGCTCCTGGGCGGATGCGGGGATAGCTCTGCTCTCTGAGGCACAGGCGGTGGGACTCCGGCCCAGGATGGACGTAGGTTGGAATCTCCTTGGTAGGCCACCTCGTGGGCTACACTGGGGATGGGCTAGTCCAGGTGCAAGAGTTAGCAGAGAAGAGGCTAGATAGAAATGGGCCAAGCAGTGTTTAAAAGAATACAGTTTCCGTGTAATTATTTCAGGTAAAGCTAGCCATGCGGGCGGCCGGGGACGCAGCCCGCCGCCCCGCCGCTCTTATTTCAACAGAGATCTGTCTGCTTCTCTTTGGTCAGTGCTGAGATTAAAGGCATATGACACCATACTGGGTATAGGGAGGTAAATTCTTCTAATTTATACTTTTAGTATAGAAAACAGTGTTGTTACTATGCCCACTTCTCCTTACCGCACTGAAGGAAAAAATCCCGGGCTCTTACTGAACTGTGTTAATTCCACATAGACAGGAAAACGTTTAAAGAGCTGTTTCCTCATGTCTTCCAACTTATTCTTCAATTTACTGAATGCTCCATACTTCTTCCACCTGTGCCTCTGAACCTCCAGTGTATCAGTAATTCTGTCCTTCATATTCTTCATTCTTGTTTTCTCTGTGTCTCTGAAGCTTAGCCCTATTCCATTTCGGGGTCTTCACATCTCTCTCCCAAGATGTTCTACTGTTTGCTCTGTTTTCAGACTCAGCAGGGTTTTCCTTTCTTGGAAATGCTACCACCCCATCTCCTTGGAATCCTTTCCATTATCTGCCTTATATTTACTAACACTTGTAGTCACATTTGTGTGTGTGTGTGCACGAATATGCAGTGACTCACTAAAATCCATTTGTCTATTAAAATGTGACTCTCTTCCTAAACTGAGCAGTATCTTCCTTAGCCTCCAGCACCATGCTTCATGTATAAAGTACTCAGTTAATAGTTAAGAAAAAAATATGATTGAACACATCCTCGGAATGTTTTTATTTCTTTGCTACTCAGCAAAGTTCATTCATCACTCATTTAGTTATTTGTTATGGTTGTCAGCGTGTCCTTTTGTGGATGAGCTTGTATATAAGAGGCATTCCAACAATGACTCTCCTTGCCAGCTTCCTTAAAGCAGATTTATCCCAGGCAATGCAAGCAGAGCACTGAATGGGGATCAAATGATGACTGTAGCTCGTGGAGTCCTGGCTGCAAATGTCTGAGCCGGCCTGCTATACTGTCTCTGCTTTCACACATCCGGCTCCATTTGGCTAGCACTGCACTCTTACTGAAAACTCAGACCAGATTGATACATCTAACAGGACTTCTCTAACTCTCTCGGGAGGAGGCGATCTCTGTTTTGATTCCAAATCTTTTTATTAGTTTGTTGTTATGGAGGTTGGACATGGTACTATAATCTCTTACTTATCATTGCCAATATCCATAGCAATCCTCACAGACTCCTAATGCTATCCAAATACATTTGTCAAGTCAGACAGCACAGAGTAATATTAAAAGAAATTATGTGAGTGATTTGATAACCACGAGGATAATGGTGGATAAAATGTTCTTTACGTACAAAAATGGAGAACAGGCAATGATGTCAAGAGCAGGAAGAAGAAAGTGTAGTATAGCAAATTCTTGTATACTACAATAATGAAGTAATCTCTGCTATAGGAACACTTGGTGTCAATGAAGACTAGCAGTCAAGACAGGGTAAAATGACTCGGGTCCTCAGCCCTTTCACAGGGCTGCTTTCATTAGGAAGACAACAAATCAACGGTGATGGGAAAACGTATATCTTCTCAGTGATAATGGAGTAGTAAACAGGCCCCATAGTCCATCTTGGTTAAAGAAAGTTCAGCTGAGTTACTTCATCTCAAATTCAAGCCCATGAGAATTTACAGCAGCGTAGAGGCAACCGAGGTCTAGAGCATGGTGACTTCATCTCGACAGCACCAGGGTACGTCTCGGGCAGTGCCTCAGCCTTTGGGCAAACACTCTCGGTGCTCAGATCCACTCCATTCCATTAAACAGCTTGCCGTGGATGTGAATCCTTTTAAATATTTAAATAACAATCACATTTTTGGCATCTGATCATATGATCCCCATATATATGTGGAGCAGGCAAGACAATTCTCTTTCAATATGAAACTTAAATATTTGACAAAGACCATTAACTGCCACCCTGTGCTTGCCTGTAAAGCTATTTCCTTCATGTATTCCTCTAGTAAGGGCTAGCTAGCTTTAGCAAGGCTCTCATATGAACATTCATAATCACACATGCATGGATGGATACCTGCAAAGACATATATGGTATTCCATATGATATCAAAAAAGCAAATGTCAAAAGAGCACCACAGTTCACAGAAACTGAAAGCAGAGTAATCATCTGAAGCACTCATCTAAAAAAACATCAAAAATGTATGACATTTTGCCAGGAAAACTAGAAAGAAATCTAAAGAATGAGAGATGCTGAATGTGTTAAAGGGTGGCTACCAGAATGTACAACTACCATTTATATTCTAGAAGTTCTCTGTGAATCACAGTGCGTGATTGAATGATGACTCAAATTTTTTCCAGCACTCAGAATCTTTAATAATTTTTTAATAAAAAAGAGAGAGAGATAGTCACATCTTAGGATCCTATGCAGGGACTACTACATTAGGCTGTGATGCTAATAATAGACATTTCCCCGTAATATGGCATTTATTAACAATAACATAGGGCCAAGCTTTCTAATCTATTTGACCTTTGTAATATATGTAAGTGGCAAACCCAAACACTCTTTGATAGTCATAGGAAAAGTGGTAACTGATAAGAAATATCATTTTAAAGGTAATTTTTCAATAAAAACCTAGGCAGTAATCTACATTTTCAGAATCTAGTTTGATGTAAATCTCTGGCCCCAACTCTTTCTGAGAACTTAATTGAATTATATTTTATTCTTCCAGCATCCTAATATTCTCTAGATAGTCTAGTCTTTCTAAATCTTTGGAGTAAGTCGATTGGATTAGCACAGGAATGAGTAGGGAGAGCTGCATCCTAGCAGAGCTTACAAACAGCAAGATTTCATGGAGAGGTGGAGTTGAAATGGTTTCATTTTGCTTTACTAATGTCGTCAGTGATGAGGGAGAACATCAGAATCTTAAGAGTTCATTTCACAAAGACTGGTTAATGTGAATCATTCCACACTGCTATGAAGTAGGGCACACCACTAGACTTCATTCTCTTAGGCCACTGCCTGCTAACCCTGAACTTGTAAGGCAGTACAATACAGTAACAAGTTTTTGGTTTGTCTGTTTTCACCTTGCGAACATTTCCCCCACTCTAAGAAGGCTACTTTCTAAAGGGTAAGTTTAAAATTAGTACTCGAACACAAGTCCCTTTAAATTCTTTGTTCAGAAGTCAGAAAACCAGGCACGCTTCCTCACTGCTCTTTCCTCCTTCACCAGATGGGAACAATATGATGCCTGTACAGCACTCAGTACAATTTGCCTGACAGTCATACTGATCAAGCCACCAATATGAAGATAGCATATACCATGTGTGGAACACTGTAAAACATTATGTAAAAACATAAAAGATACATTAACACAAGCCCTGCCTGTCTTGCAAAGCATGCAGACTCGCAGGCAGCCCTGTAGCCCTGAGCTTCAACATTCCATGGTTGAACTGAAGCACGAAGACTGGAAACAAACCTGAGCTCTGCCCACTGATGAAATGATGCAATCCAGTGCATCAGATACCTTGAGCTCATGACAGTGACACAGTGCGCCTGCATCAGCAATCTTGCTGGAGGGTCAGCAGAAACAGTGGCTTGACATGCATGCCACCTGTTGCCCCCAAGCCCGCCCATTAATGTGCGTATACATCATACTCTGAGAAAATTTGCCCAGCTTCATGTCTCAAAACTTATAAACTCCAATTACAATAAATTGACAACCTGAACTGTCACAGAAAGTTTACTTCCTCCAAAATATCAATGTAACTCGGTAACTTCAATTACTTCCTTCCTACTGAAAGAAGGCTAGCTAATCCCAAGTGGGTCTCCCTAAGTACACATGAGCAAAATGAAATGGACTTATCAGGATACATATATGTGTGTATACATATGTATATATACATAGATATGTATATATGGATGTTTATATGCATACATTTATATGTGTGTGAGTGAATGTGTCTATGTGTATATAACAATAACAATTTAAGAAAGAGGTCATAAAGTTAACAAAGGGTGTGCAGGGAAAAAGAGACCGGCAGGGAAGGGGCTAGAAGGGGAAGACTATGGGATGTGGGATGGAAATGATGGGAATAAATTATTCAATATGAAAGTTTCAAAAATGGTTTAAAAATTGATTCAACAATGAGATGATCTCCATGTAAATTTACTTATAATAGGAAAATCAGTAGAAGACAAGCAAACAACAAACACAGGAAAATCATACCACTACATATCATCTCACATAGTGTTTCCAGCAAAGCAAAATGAAGAAAAATGTAAATTACATTTCAAGTGACAAATCTACAAGTGACAAATCTACAAGTGCCAAATATTTAGCTTTTCTCAAGGTGAACCAAACAAGCTGTCATGTCATGCAAGATCTGGACAAATGCAGGCCAGCTCAAAAATAATTGCAAATATCAAAATTTATAAACATATGTACACAAGTCTCATTACAAAGAATGACATTCATAGATATATGTGCACACATCTTATTACAAAGCTAACGAAAAGCCAGAAGATAGTTTTCTTTTATTCTACTTCATTAATGAGGTACTAGATACTACTATGCTACAAACATTAGATATTTCCTTATCTTTCTATAAAGAACTACATTTATTTTACTCTTGATGTTTGATGACTACTTTAATCAGCAGAAATAGAAGTTTTATGTTATAATTAAACTCATGGCTACCAGTAAGTAAATATATTCTGTGGGGAATTAAAAATATAAAGATAGCACTGTTTTAAAAATTATTATTTTCTTTTATTCCATACCTATAAATGTTAAGTAATGTGTCACTAATCCATCTTTAATCAGATGGCTGTAGAAAACTTATCCTGTGGAAATGCTGCTTTTAAAGCATCAGATGCTTGAAGAGGATGACATTGTACAAACATTTAAATTTCATAAAAAGGTGCGGAAGTTAGATTAGAGAGACGCCAGGACTTCACGATTCCCTGAATGCAAGATGCATCTCATACTAGTTAAAATTCAGCACTGCGAACTACACTCATTGAAAAGGTTGCAGGAAGGTCATCAGGCCCAGGCACATGCTGAAACACAGGGCAGAGCAGGGTCTTCACAAGTCCTGATTACAAACATATTTACAGAGTGTCTAGTTGTAAAGAATACACATTTATGAATTAGAAATAATTGCAGTTCTCAGGAGATGCTGAGTGTCCTGGGTGTCCTAGGAGCACTCATTTCTCCATCCCCTTGAAAAAGACAGCATTCTAATTATTCTGTCAAGGTTAATAGACCACAAGTTTGACTCTTAAATCTCAGTGGTTATTTTTTTTCCAATCACCAATAACTTTGCATTTCTGACACTCTCCTCCCCAACATTATGTGTTGTAGGAATTTTCATAAGGTCAATTCATAAAGCAACAGCTTGTAAATCAAAGAACTTACATGATACAATCACGAGATAAATGAGGAAACAGCGGAGAATCATAACAAGTACTTTGAAAAGAACTTTAGGAATGGATTTTTAAGAATTGTTAATGATGAACTGCAATCTTTGGCTTCTGTCAAGATCAAAGCAGCACTCAGTGAGAAACTAACAAAGCCAGATAGCAGGTTCATTGAAAAATAAATTCACGAATCAAATACAATAGAGAACCTACTAAAAATCAAAGTGGAAGGAGGACCCAGAGAGTTAGCACTTGCAGACCAGCTTTTACTCTGAGACTACCTGACAAAATTTACTAATCGCGATATTATCCATTTTCACTGAGTATAGGAGAAAAGACATCACCTCTATCGCATCTTAAACATAAAGAGTACACTACAGAAATCCACAAAGGGCTAAGACATAACTAATACCTCACCCTCTAAGCAACAGTGCTGAGAATGAAACCGCTGCAGTGGAGACCAAAAATACCTTGATCCTGAATATCTTGATCCTGCAATGGGCGAAAGTGTGAGCAGACGGGGACCACATTTGTGTTCACCCCCACCCTTAATTCCTGCAACCTGAAAAACAGCAAACTTCAAAAGGTATTATGCCCAAGAAACAGCAGAGTACACAACCAAATCTTAAAACTAATTTGAATGTTTACATGTTGGAGATGGTTAAAAAAAAATCAGCTGGCTGCGTGTTTTAAAGAGTTGGGGGGGCAGTGATAGAGAGATGACCTAATGATTAAGTACACTTATTCTTGCAGAGGACCCAGGTTCAATTTCCAGTATTCAATGGTGATTCGAGATCTTCTATAACTCCAGTTCTAGGGAATCTGATGACCTCTACTGACCTCCAAGGTCATCAGGCATACACGTGAGGCACAGACAGACATGCACATAAACTAAATTACTAAAGAAAACATGGTGGCCTGATTGAGATTAACCTCACAGGCTCCTATATTTGAATGCTTGGTTTCCAGTTGGTGAACTGTTGGGAAGGATTACAACATGTAGCATTGTTGGAGAAGGTGTGTCATTAGGAGTGAGTTTTGAGGTTTCAAAAGCCCATGCCAGACCCAGTATCTCTTTTTCTGCCTGATGCTTGTGTATCTAGAATGTAGCTCTCAGCTACTTCTCCAGCACCATGCCTGTCTGCGTTCAGCCATGCTCACCGCCATGGTGATAATGGACTAAGCCTTTGAAACTGTAGGCAAGACCTCAGTTAAATGCTTTCCTTTCTAAGAGTTGCCTTGGTCATGCTGTCTCTTTACAGCAATAGAAAACTGACTGGGACAGAAAAGGAAAAAAAAAAGACTGAAAAATAATAAATAAGAATGAATATATATGACCAAGCAGTTCTTAAGGAGAACAAGGAAAATAAATGAATTTTAAAATAGAATGGGTAAGTCGATTACAGAGAACACCTACACTGTGCTTGAGCAAGCAAAGGTGACATTTGTCAGTGAATACAGCAAACAAGGGAATCACTGTTCGCAACGTGTTGACTTGTCCACTTAAGGCCCAGTACCTACCATAAAAAAACCTCTAAATATGGAGGTGAAATACACTAAGCATAGATGATTCACTATTCAAGACTTTTCAAGTTATGCATCTTAAACTACCCAGCTTTTGTTCAAGAATACAGACACATTCACTTCCAAGTTTTAATTTTGGACCATCACTGGATGCTTGTTGTACACTAATGTCTAACTGAAAGACTCCACACAGTGGTTTTCAGTCAAAGTGATGTGGAAACTACTGAGAGACAGGAGTGACAATAGATGATCAACAGTTACTCTTATCAACTGGAGTGAATTAAAAAATACTATTAAGTGAAGAAAGCAAATTACCCACACACATACATGTGTGCATGCACACACATACATGCACACGCACACACACACAACCACAGACAATCCCCTCAAAAAATAAATGCATAAATAAGCAATACCTTATTTAGAGGCTTAGCCATGGAATGGCGGTGTATTTCTTAATCTTTCTGGTGGTGGCTCTTATAATAAAAACGACAACCTTAAAGTATGACTGCTATAAAATATGCAGTATAACTGAACTGGTCCCAGAATTTAAGTCCTTGCAGTTTATTTAGCTGAAGCAACAAGATGAGTAGGGAAGGAAGTAGGTCTGGGCACATGCTCTGTAGCTCCGAAAACTGAACACACGTCAGGCAGCCAGAATCTGTGGTGTAAGAATTATTTATCAACAAGGAGAAAATGCATTCATCCAAAGGGACACATATGGAAGAGGGTGAGAAATAAGGCCTGTGTATAAAGCCTTAGGGCCACTTTAACTCCTGCCTTATATTCTACAATATGACCAGCATAAAATATTAAACATTTTAATGTTTGCCTTTGCTCAGGCTGCCATGCACACTCCTATGCACTTGGTGGCCTGAAGAACAGACATTTATTTTGTCACAGATGCTGGAAGGCCCAGATCGGGGTTCCAGCCTGTCTGTCTAGCATGTAGGCAGCAGTCATTTCACTGTGAGCATCCTGCCTCTTTTGTGCTGCACATCTAATACTTCCTGTGCTCGTGTGGGTGGGGAAACAGACAGGGAGGGCAGGGACATGCAAAGAGAACGGTGGATCTCTGGCAGATCTGATGACAGGGGCACTGACCCCGTCTTATCAGGGCCCACTCTTATGACTTTGCTTTACCTCAATTACCTCCTGTTTCCAAATATAACAACACTAAAGAAAGGGAGGGGAACATGATCTCTCTGTGGCAACAACCAGCACTGGGTTTTCTCTTCTTTTAGCTATTATTATACTTTTTTTTAATTTTATTTATTTATTTATTTATTAAGGATTTCTGCCTCCTCCCCACCACCGCCTCCCCTTTCCCTCCCCCTCCCCCGATCAAGTCCCTCTCCCTCATCAGCTTGAAGAGCAATCAGGGTTCCCTGACCTGTGGGAAGTCCAAGGACCACCCACCTCCATCCAGGTTTAGTAAGTTGAGCATCCAAACTGCCTAGGCTCCCCCAAAGCCAGTACGTGCAGTAGGATCAAAAACCCATTGCCATTGTTCGTGAGTTCTCAGTAGTCCTCATTGTCTGCTTAGTGTACGCACGCGACTGTACATTTCTGCACATGAATACTTAGCATTTGAGTGCAGGACCAAAAGTTAAAGTGTTTTTGTTTTTTAAATATTTTTGAAATATTATCATATAATTTGATCATCTCTCTCCCCACTTCTTCCCTCCAAACCTTCTCGTAACCTTCCTTGCTCTCCTTTTCTTTGATGTTGTTATGTATATCTCCCTCTTAACCTGAAATACGAAAAGGCTGTGTCTTCAGTTCCACACACAGCGATGGTTCAGTGGGCAATGCCACTTTCCATTCAAGCTTGACAGAACCCGAGCTCAATACCTGGAAATTGTGCAAAAAGCCAGATGCAGTGGCCAACAGCCCTGATGGGAGGTAGAAGGAAGAGACAGGAAAATCATATGCATAGAAATGAAACCTCGAGTGAGGAGAAGAGGAAAGAAGGAGGGGCCAAACTCTAGGAAAATCACATATAAAAATAACAACCTTGCCATAGTTCAGAAAACAGCTAAAACGGGAAGTCAAAAAATGTAAGCTTTCAATAAATTTTTAAATAAAGTGAAATTTTCCAGCTGTCTAACATTTTGCTGGAGTCAAGCATCTTGTAATTTTGCATGTGTGAGATTTAAAAAAAAATGAGGGTGGGGCATACTAAGTGAAAAGGTCTATGCTGGGCGGTGGTGGCACACGCCTTTAATCCCAGCACTTGGGAGGCAGAGGCAGGCGGATCTGTGTGGGTTCAAAGCCAGCCTGGTCTATAAGAGCTAGTTCCAGAACAGCTTGGGCTACCCAGAGAAACCCTGCCAAAAAAATCGAAAAGAAAAAAAGAAAAGAAAAGGTTTATTCATCATCAGATCATTGCTCACCTCCCCTGTAATGGTTTGCTGGCTCCTGCCACCATGAAGGCCATGTACGTAAAGTATAAATGTGTAGCGCAGCCCTGTCACTCACATGCTCACAGGTAAACCTCACACTTCTTCCCTGAATAAATTCAATGTACAATAATTATTGTACAAATTCAAATGCAATAGCACACACATCTAATTGAAGTGACATGTTCCTGAGACTACTTCATATTTCATAAAGTTGGATTTCTATGAACTCTTGAAAATTAAAATGCATTAAAATTTAAAATTAATATTTTTCTACTTTAAACTAATCGATCTCAAACGGCTGTAATCTATGGCTCATAAGAGGTCTTTCAAAAAAAATTTTTTACCTGAAATTTACTTATGTTACTAAGATTATTTAGTTACTTTAAAAAGGTTAAATGGCTTTTGTGCAGAAATGTTTGGATTAAACAGAAGCAAGTGTACGTGCAGAGAGAGTTCCTCTGGGGCAGGCTCATGTGCAAGTTCTCCCCCAGGCTCTCTCTTAGGAACCTACCACAGGCCACTGTAAACAGTTCCGTTCCCACCCCACAAGTTTGCAAAAGGCATTTGACATACCTCTTCTATTGCCTTTGTGCCTGCCATTGCCCTTACTCCAAGTCGTGACTGAACAGGTGCTGTGGCACAAAGCGGAGGCTAACATATCGGAAAATTATCCTTCATGGAGGTAGTCTCCACATGTACTGAACTGCGAGCTCACTGCTCAGAAGTCGGCAAAACTCTGCAAACTTGCACTACTGCAAAGGTTCTCAAAGAGTTATCCACAGCATCAGCACAGCACGGGAACAGTCAGAAATGGACCCTCTCAGGCTTCGCTCAAACACACAGAGCAGAAACCGCCAATGTGCCGTTCCCCGGGTGATGCTGACAAAGCTGGAGTTTAATGTCCACAGCTTTGGCCATTCTGAGGCCAGTGGAATTGCTGAGAGCACTGCATTCTGCCAGCTTTCACTCCTGGAGAAGAGTCTGTCTGTGGGGAATGGTTGTGAGTCCCTAAGCAGAACCCACCCACAATCTCCATGCTGGATCACCACCTGGCTACCACTCCTTCCTGAGAAGTGTGTTTTCAACAAAGGTCTAAACTATGTGAAGTCACTGTTTGTTTCAAAATTGTATTTTCAGATCTCTGCTAGGAAACCTAAGTAGCTGCAAAAGAAACCCTTCTTTAGAGAGCTTTTTCTTTGTTTTAGGTAAATTTAAGTGGGGAAAAACCCTGTCATTTTCAGGTAGATTTAAACAATTTTAATTATTAGATTCTCCAGCTCCATCCTTTTGTCTGACCTGATCCTCTTATCTTTTATAATAATTCTTCATACCAGATGTTGTCAATATACTGCTTTTCTTTCTTACAGACATTTAATCTCTTTCATTTGAGAAAGCATTAGTCTTTAAAAGAAATGAAAGCAATCGGGGCCATCTTAATTCTACAGTATATAAATTCTGTATAATCATACTCATTTTTCTTCTTTCTACTACCACTCATACACCTGATATTTAGTAGCCTCCACAGAGTTTTATAGATCCTCATTTTAGACGCTAGAGAGATTAGAGAAGGGCTTGGAAACCATCATTTGAAAAATAACTGCTATTAGATATCCACACAGGTATGCATGTGCCTGTAAACACACGCATACACACACACACACACACACACACACACACACACACACACACACAATTCCACAAACTCAGTTGCCATTTAATGCAACTCCAGCATAAGTAAGCCAAAAAAGTAGAGTTGTCATTTTTCAAGGGTCGCATAGCCTATATACGGGTCTGTAGATATGTATTCTTCAATAAAGGTGCTCGACTTATCATGGTATTACCAACCTGAATTATATTATGGAAATCTGTCCTAATAATAAAACAAAGACAGTATTCCAGGTACAATATAAAACATTTGTATATTCAGAAACTAACATTACTTAAATAGCAAAACAATGACAGTATCAGCTGAGCAGGCCCTGAAGTTAATCAGACTCCATTCTAGAAGGCCGCTTACTGCATTTGTGGATGATTAAGGGCACATTAGCAGCATTTTCCTGCATTATCACACGTAAGCAAATGGAAAGGAAGTAGTGGGCATTTCTGGACACATTCTGCCCATGACAAGGAGTTGGAGGAGGACTCCTCTGTGCTCGTGACAAGCGTGTGCCAGCGGCGATGAAAGGGACACTCTAGCTGCAATGACGTGGGCACTCTGCTATGTAGCATGTGTTTAGGGAAAGGGTGCAACTAGGTATAAAGATATCACACGTGTTATGAAGAAGAAAGTGCTTCATACTAGACATTTTCATTAGGAAAAGGTTTTACTATATCATCAAATCATTTCCCTAGTGACACTACAGACAATCTGGAGCTAGAAATGCTCTAAATACTCTAACTTTATTTATTTTTTTTTTATGTAGGACCTTCCAGTTTTTATCCAGATAGAATACCTTTTCCTTAAGCAACTGGCACATTAATTGTACTGCCATTAAATGAGGTAACTTGTCTACATCCTGAAGTATGGGAATAAAAATGCAATTCCTTATCTTTTCACCCTTAAAGTGTGACTGGGGAAAGAGAACACAGTCAAGGGAGGGGTCTGCTTTAGGACTACTATGTAAGTGCATTTTCTGAAAGCATCACAATATTGATGATGAAATGAAAGAGGCCTCTTCACAAATTACACCCATAAAGATGAGCACTTTCTCTTACAGTTCATAACTTCGACTGAAGGCTCTTTCTCAAAATAGTGCCCCGAATATACACAGTGGGACTTTTTTTAAATACTTCTATGGTCTGTTCTTAGAATTACCATTCTTTCTTTTAATCATCCCATCTTTTTCTATATACCCTTAAGTCTTAGAATGTGAAAAAAAGAGACAAAGACAGAGAGGGAGAACATGCACAGGAAAGATGGAGTATTACTGTTGGATATATGATTCTTGTTGAATACATAGTGGAATTTTTTTAAGAAGGGCATCTTGTAAAAGTAAAATTTAAACAACCTACCATCTAAAAATAAAAAGGAAAGTGAAGATTCTGATGTCTTAATAATTATAAATTCTTACTGAATAACTTCACCATCACTAGAATGTATACTGCATTATAATAATTCCTATGAAACTATGTCACATCGGGGGTCCAATCAGACACCACTGGATGCTAATTAAATACCTCATCATATTGAGGGTGAAACATCTCACTGGGCATCAAATGCCTAATTTAAAATCAGAGGAGAGATACCTCTCAAAGGGCATTGATCTCATTCTTTCGTTGTTTGCTTTTCTATACCATATAAAAGGCATATAACATTTTGTTATGACAAGATGTTCCTAAAACTGCTAGAGGAAAAGTTTAAAAGTATGCTTCATTGTAACACAAGGGCATCAGTAAGTCTGGCCCAGAGCAGTCGGCTGAGGATGAGGGACAGGCTCATAAGGCCCTACTTGCCACAGCAGGTGTCAGATTCTGGGAGATGGAGATTCATTATTCTTAGTTATGTAGCCACTGGTGATCCTCCAGGCTCAAATGGACAGTTCCAAATCCATGGTCCCACAGTCTTCCCTAGATACCCATGAGGAACACAAAACAAAGGGTCATGAACATGGGAATGAGACTTTCAGGAGGGTAGCAGGCAGAATGGCAACGAAAGAGGGTGAAGAGTATAACCAGAATGTACAATATACATGTATGATACTTTCAAAAACTTTTATAATAAAAAGTTACTTTATAATCCCAATTCTCAGAAGTAATTTCAAAATGTGTTTTCTTTGCATGTCTTCATTGTACAAGGACAATTGCATGCACAGATCACTTTAAAAAATTAAAAATATTGTGGAGTCCATATAATTGTTTTATGAAGGGTCCTTAAGTTATTTACCAGATGGATTTTCTATGATTGTACTTCTGATTAACAAAAATGAAATATTCTAATTTTTAAGAAACAAAATCCTAGAATTTATAAATATAATTATGTTTAAAATTAAGTTGCAGCGATAAAAACTCTAAATCTTAGACACAAAAGATATTCTGTCAAACACATTAAAATACATCACAGTACATTTTGCTGATTATTATGTATGTAAATACTACTGTTCTTATTCCAACATGCCCAAAACTGCCTTCCATAAAAACTGTGAATGAAACTTTTACATGGTAATTTCAAAATATACCAACATACATATTTCTTATACCTTACTTGTGAATATAATATGATTATTTTTTTAAGATACATTTTAAGCAAGGGGCATGTGTCTGTGTGTGAGAGAGAGAGAAGAACGAGAGAGGAGAGGGGGATCATAATATTTTACTTTCTCACTCATTACATCATAAATCTTACTTTTCCAACTGCCACTCTGCTGTCCCAGCACAAAGAGAAGGAGGTTGGAATAAAGACATGAAGACAATGAGAAAAAAGAGAAAAAGGCAGGAGGAGAGGGGAGTTAAGGCAGCCGGGATCCGTGGGATGATCAGAGAACCCCTCAACCTACAGCATCTGAGGTCCACAACCCAACATCTCTTACTGCAAACGCCACACCGACGCCCAAGGAGGAGTCACCTTCCTTGTCGGGTACTCACACAATGAGGGATCCACATTGACATCAGGATCATTTCCGCAGCACCATACGTTTTTGTTGTGCTCGCATGTCCAGAGCCACAGTCCAGGCCCAGCTTCCCCATTTTTGTACACTGTGCCCTACGCTGAGACAGATTTGTATCCATAACTCCTAAGAGTTCGTTTTAGTATTACATCCAGTTCTAAGAAATTTCCTGTAATTATCTTATTTGATTCACGCAAGAATCCCGCAGGGTACCATTTCCCGAATAAAATCACCTTCCGCGAGGTGAAGTGACTTGCTCCAGGTCTAATGAACAAGGTAAGTGGTGACACTGGGCCTGAGATCCAGGTGTTCTAGCGCCAAACCTTGTGCTTTTTCAACCCCATCACACTACTGCAATCAACAGGGTACTTAGAATCAGGACTAAAAACAATTGCTCATCAATTTATGAAATGCAGGTGCCTTTTTTAGACCCTGGCTGTCATAGTCAAAGTGATTTGATAATCTGCCACTAAATTGTGGGAAGCACAGTAGGAAAATTTCTTATTTTTTCCATGTTCTGCCTCTTATTTTCCTTTTTCTACCTGTCTGGTCTGTTGATTCACCAAGGTCTCTGTTGTGGAAGTATTTATCCCCTGCCTTGTTTTGCTAATAAGGGCAGTAGTTAATAAACATGTACATACTACTCAAAATACTTTAAATATTTTAAATACATTTCTGCTTGTATTTTTGTAATGGCCAGTTGATATGGTACTATTGTACCTATAGATATTCTCGTTAGCACTATTGTAAGCCAGTGTCTCCACACGATTCTGACTTGGTTTAAGTCTTAAATTGTTTAAAAATGAGGAATTATTTCTAACTTCAAGGATTATCTAAATCTTCACTTTACATCTCTCCATTCCCCTAACAAGCAAACATTCACTGAGTTCAGCACTAGACTCTGTGTACAAAAGGAACAAAATGACAGATTTGCTTGTAAACACAAAAGATAATGTAAGCAAAAAGGTAAATAAATGCTGATAAGTTTCTAAATAATAAGAGCAACTATAAAGCAACATGTTGTGCCAGGTTACATCTATAGAGAGAAGTGCTCTAATTTAAAAGAACAAGGATCACAGAGGGGTCACTTTCTAGGAAGCTGGAGTGTGCATCAGGCTGGAACAGGTACAACATTCATCAGTGGGATTTGTTAAAGCTGCCATGGTAGTGAAGGAGCAAAGGTAGAGGCAGAGTGTCACAGATTGATATGAAGAAGGAGGTATGATGGTCAACATTGATTGTTAAGAACACCTAGAATAAATCAGAAAACAAGCCACCAGGTACATGAGTTGTATCCGAGTTAGGTTAGCTTCTGTCTACACATATAAGGCATTTTCCTGATTGTGTAATTCATGTGGGAAGACCCACATTATGTGGCCAGTACCTTTCATTGCGTGACACATCCTTGACTGTGTGAAGGAGGAAGTGAGCTTGAAGCCTTTATCTATTTATTCTTTATCAATAAACCTCAGGAGTCATTTATTGGGGTAAGAAGCTGGTCGATTAGAGAAGCAGCAGAAAAGCAACCAGTGATGCCCTCTCTCTCTCTCTTTCCTCATCCAAAAGTTCAGAATCCCACTAAGCCCCTTCTTACTACGTCTTATATCTCTCTATATGCCCTGGTTTCTCCAAAACCTCTCTGGCTAATTTGTTCAGTTAGTAACTAGCTCTACCTTCTGATTCAAGGTAAGCTTCATTGTCAGTCTTGGGAGTATCAGAAAACAATTAAAATACCACATAATATTTACCCCATTTTTTCTAAATAAAAAGAAAGGTTGATGGAGGAAGGTCATTGGTTAATTAATAAATAAACTGCTTGGCCCTCATAGGTTAAAACATAGGTGGGTGGAGTAAACAGAACAGAATGCTGGGAGGAAGAGGAAGTGAGCTCAGAGGCCATGCTCCCCTCTCCGGGGCAGAGGCAATGAACTCCAACCGAGGATGGATATGGGCTAGAATCTTCCCAGTAAATGCACCTTGGGGTGCTACACACGTTATTAGAAATGGGCTAGTCCAGGTGTGAGAGTTAGCCAAGAAGAGGCTACATATAATGGGCCAAGCAGTGTTTAAAAGAATACAGTTTGTGTGTTGTTATTTCGGGTAAAGCTAGCCGGTGGCAGGAGCTGGGTGGCAGAATGCAGCCCCGTAGCTCCTACTACAAAAGGTTTTAATTCTAACACAGTAAAACTACATACAATAAAGAAAATTATGAGGTAAGAGTTATATTCACAATGTCCATTCCATTTGCATTTGTCAAATTCAGAGAAAATTACTCGGTTATCTATCCTATCTTAATGAGTCCAAAGTTTTATACCTAATTCACTTTCTATCCTAACTTGTATTACCAACCCAAAACTATCCCTTTAACCTCAAAACATTTTCTTATACAGACAATTTAAGCTTTTATATCTCTCAACCTTATATATTTCATACCTTCTTTATGCGTTTTTTAAAATTTGGTAGAAAGGAAAACTGTAACTATAGCTTTATCATCTTCAATTCCATTAGAGACCTGATAAGGATATAATATTACCTGAGTAAACAGGAAGTAAACAGTAAGCTGCTTGGATAGTCATCCAAGGTTCTTCTGGAACATTGAGGCATCCATCTTCAGCCTACAGGTCTAGAACATCTGACAGACTTTTCTGTGAAATAGGAATGATGAAGGACTATTCTACCTTATCCTGGCAAAGTTTGGTAGTCACCTTCTTTTGTGTCCTGCTTGTCCAATTTGATCAGCGTACTGTCAGAAGTTAAAGTAAGGTCAATTTCTTGCCCTAATTGCTAGCTCTGCCATATTGAAAGCAAACTCCTTAAGGAAGTTCATCAGTGTCACCATTTTCTCTAAAGTACATTGGTACTGCCAGGAGTAGATGTGTCTCACTGTCATGAAAAGCCTTATATTATTAAAACATCTTAAATGCCATATTCTGTAGATCTCTGAAGTGTTTGAAGACCACTTGTCTATCTAAACTACAGATCTCTGTCTGACCTTAAAAACATACCTAACATGAATACAAGTTTGATTATTATAGATGACTAATTACTAATCTGTATTTTTAATTATCCTAAACAGTTTGTAATAATAACTCTCAAAGACTAGAAATTTGCGTTATATTTTTTAAGATATGCATAGGTACAATACCTTAAACAAGAGTAGAAACATATACAGTATAACAATAATAACCCTAAATTTGTATCAATATACACAAATCCATATCAATGGAAAACACTTAAGACTAGCAGTTGCTTTTTTCTTTAAAGTAGATTCAGTGCTCATTTTGGCAATACATATACTAAAATTGGAATAATACAGAGAAGATTAGCAGGGAGCCTATACAGCGGCCTGCATGGGACTGGATTAGGCCCTCTTCATGTGGATTTGTCTGTTTGAGGGGCCTTTGGTAGTGGGACCAGGATCTATCCCTGGTTCATGAGTTAGCTGTTTTGGAGCCTATTCCCTATGGTGGGATGACTTGCACAGCCTTGATGCAAGGTGGAGGGATTTGGTCCTGCCTCATCTTAATGTGCCAGGTTTTGCTGATTCCTCAAGGGAGACTTTGCCCTTTGGGGGAGTGGATGGGAAGGTTGACTGGGAGGAGATGAGAGGGGGTGGGGGGAGAAATGTGGGTGGAGTGCAAAATGAATAATAAATAAATGAATAAAAGTAGATCCAATAACCTACCATTTTATACTATCATCCCTATTTTCTTTTAAGAATGAGATCCATGAGTCTAATCTCCTTTCCTTAGTTTCTTCCTTGACCATGACCAATAACAACTTCCCTAAACAATGACAAACATCCATAATCCAATGAACTAACAAAAAACACCCATCCAATCTCTTGGGAATGTGGGCATTGTGTTCTTTAAATTACTTCCTGATGTTTGGGGACCCTGAGAAAATTGAGATACTGGTCATGTCCTGGGAGAGCTAGCTGTTCTCTAGTCTTGGCATGATGAGAGAGTGCAGGGCTTCTCTGAAGTCCTCAATGGAGTGGTCTATGAGGCTGGACCTTCTTAGCTAATCACTTGGAAGCTGTCTTCCAAAGTTGATCTTTAGGTAGTGTTTGTCAGCTTAGGTCCATAACCACAATCCATATGGATTCCTTGCCGTAGGGCCCACTATATTATTAGAGATCTCAAAGGTGACTGCCAGGAATGGTCATGGGTCACTGCAGAAAACATAAACATTTTCAATATAATATGCAGCATATCTTAGAGAGGTTAAATGATCACAATCTATTTAATACATCCAGGGTACACAATCTTAATTACTAGTTATTTTCTTCAGACTCAAGTATAAAATCATTTATAGGAAGCTAGATAAAGCCTGTCCTTCTTGGGTCTCTGATGGGGATTGAAAACTAGATAGTATAGTTTTTCTTGTTACCAAATTCAGAAAAAAAACATATAAGAGATATAAAGTTGAGAAACTTAAAAGCTTAAGTTTATCTAAGAAGATATTTTTAGGCCTAAAAAAACATTTTGGGGATGGCAATACAAGTTATGATAGAAAATGATTTAAGTATAAAACTTTGGACTCACTTAGATAGGATAGATAATAAGATACTTTCTCCAAATCTGCCAAATATATATGGACTAAACTTTGTGAATATAATTCTTACTTGATAATTGTTCTTACCGTATATATTTTTACTGTGTTAGAGTTACAACCTATCTTTTTTATTTAGACAAAGGGGGAAAATGTTGTGAAATATTTCTACACTGTGTGAAGATGTATTGCTGTAGTTGGTGTAATAAAAAGCTAGACAGTCAATAGCTAGGCAGGAGAGAAAGGCAGGACTCTCGAGGAAATAGAGGAAGAGGAGATGTGATCAAGATGTGGAATGAGTCAGATACACAGAATGGGAGAAAGGGAAAAGCCACGTGGTAGAATGTAGATTAATAAAAATATGGGTTAAGTTATAAAAGTTAGTAGGACAAGCCTAAGCTAAATGGTCAAGCTTTCACAATTAATGAATTAATAAGTCTGTGTGCCATTATTTGCAAACTGGGAACCAACAACAAAACTTGCCACAGGACCTGAGCAAAAGCATCATTGCTGTTTCTTTCCTGGTCATGATATGATCCGCTGCCTCAAGCCTCCATTGCTGTTACTTTTCTGCCATAAGAGACTGCATATAATTTATAGAATTGACTTGAATTCTGAGTCAAGATGATCCCTTCTTCTGTACGTTGCATTTGTAAAGGTCTTTTTATCACAGAAACAGGAGAAATACCTCAGGCAAAGCATAGTTCTAGGCACTTGTGAATCTTCTCCAAGACCCTGGCCTGCAGCTTGCTATGTAGACCCAAGCTGGTTTCATACTCACAGTGATACACCTGATTTTGACTCTCCTTCCCAACTGGATTAAAGCATGAACCACTATGCCTGGCAAGGACACCCAATTTTTTCTTACCAGTGAATGGTAAGCCATTCAAAAGTTTCACACATGCAGAAGTCACAAGCAGCAAGTATGGTTAAGTCAAACCATACCAATACAATTCCAGGAAATGGTCCATAAGAAGTCCTGGCTGTTCTGTTGTGCCAAGTAGCATGACTGCTGCTGATTAAAACATAAGAAGGCATGAGATTCACATTCACCATTTTCTACAATCCATGAAAGCATAGTTTAGTAACAAGATACAGTTCAAGAGCATCTTGGTGATATAAATCTTCTTATGTTTAATTGCCTGATTAGGACTTTTTTTTCTTTTACAACAGAAATAACGGCAGCTTACATCTGTATTGCTTTTGGTTTAGAGAATATTAGTTCTTTAATGGTAGGGACCAGGTGTTCACCTTCCCCTTCCCTTCAAAGCACACAGCATAATGTGCTGTAATCATGCCTTTCATTTTTTAACTAATTACTATTATTCGGAGATGTCATTGTGGATGCACTACACCAAAACAAAACAGCTCTCAGAATACAGTCACATTGGACCACAGCCTCGTGTGTGACTCTGAGTGGCTCTACACACACACATGGAATCCAATGCCTCTTTATAGCTGAGCTCATCTCTGTCATCAGTCTCCTCTTCCTTCCACTGGACCTTCTCACACAGCTTCATACTGTGTGTGGCAAGAACTCACTCTACGTTTTTGTTGTAGCAGTGGTGAGTTCATTCTTCCCCCAGAGAAGTGCAGCAACCTACAACAAAGGCAGGTGAGGGCTTTAAGAGAACTCAAAATTCTTCAATTCCCCAGATTTGAACAGTTAAACTTCTTATCTCTTCTGAAATATTAACTATCATTACAACTTGTTTTAAGCATAATACCAACCATGGATGTTGAAACATTATAAAAATATGGTTTAAATACCCACCCAGATAATTCTAGACTATGTCTACTCATGTTTAAGATAATAAAGATAGTAAATGTTTACTCATGTTTACAAATATATAAGTATATATACATATGTACGCATACACATAAATATGTATTTCCATCCCTAGGTCACCACAGTCCCAATACCACAAGACATGGGACAAAGGACAACATACTTGTGTTGTAGCAAACCAATTCTAGATGCTTCTTTCATTATTTTCACACATTACATTTAGGACAATCCCATTAACACAAAGTGGAAATACAGATTGAGCCACTGGAGGCTTTTGTCGAAAAGGCACTTCATTATTCAGCTGCCAAATACATCCAAAAATAAACCAAATACATTCACTGTTTTTGAGAGTGGAGAAACTCTGTTCTTGTGTATCTTTAAAACATCATCATTTCGATTCTTTCTTTATATTCCATTTAAATATTTCTACTAAGTTGAGCTTAAATTGGAGGAGTTTTATTTCTGAGAAAACTTATAAAAGCAATGAAGTGTCCTAACTATGACACGTGAATGGAGTTTCTGCAAGTTTTCATATAAATGTGATAGTTAAGAAATGCTGTCTTCATTTTCAGATACTCCAATTGCCCACAGTGGCCACATAGGTCACTTTGCTACGCATTTGAGCTCAGCAACACAGCTAGAAGAGTGAAATTATGTTACCCTTTGAAGTCCAATCCCCATTCATTACAAAGTTTAAGTAAAATTTTAATAAAATAGCATCCCTGAAAACAAAGCTATTGAAATAAATTTCTCAAATCAAGGCGAGTTCAGACAAAAGGTGGCTTTCTAGCTGAAGTCCATTATTCAATTAGTAATGGAAATAGTAAGTACAAGCAATCCATTTTCTAGTTCTTTAGGTAATAAAATCAGTTACCATGCCATAGCATAACATGTAAATTTCAACAAACAGAACTTTAAAAAAATTTTCAACTTTATTTATTCACCAATCTCCAATTAGGAAATGGACTTCACATATATCAGAGACATGATGAGAAAGTATTCTTCATGGCTAAGTGCTTCTCTCTTTGGCTAAATTTCCTTTTCTAGCTAGCGAGGACAGAAGATAGCTATGATTTCCAATTTTCTCTGCCCTGCAACCAAGACAGGAAGTTGTCCCTATCTGGACAACAACCGTGAGAACTCTGCCCTTGCTCAGATCTCAGAGAGTGCTGGGAAAACACATCCTTCCTCCGAAAAGAAATAATTTCAGTTTCTATCATCTGAATTTTCTAATGTCAGAGTTTAAATCCAGGTCCATATGAATTCTTAGAGGAACATACACCATGCTGATATATATGTTGATTTTTTTTTTTTACTGTATTTAGCTGTTTATTTCAATTCTGTTCTAGCACTCCACCCAGTTGAGGATTTTATGGGCAGAACTATTGAAAGACAGTGTATTTCTTTAAAAGCAGATTGACTAACAACTTTTAAACATTTTTGCCATAAGCCCTATAAACTAGGTATAACCTAAATAACCATCGTATTCCAAGGCTGAAAGTCACTGCTTGGGCTACAGTAGCCATAAAAAGAAGTGGATGTTTTTAGATGTAGGGGTGGCATGTCTTTGAGCTTTCTCAAACTTAACTTATTTACCAGTGTAACTATCTATCTTGTTTACTGTATTTTAGGAAAACCAGATACTTATGAAATTTAAAAATCTCTACAGACGCCAATAATTTACAAAGTCAGGGATACCCTGAGATTAAGAGTCTCATGTTCTACCTACTGAGCTAGCCCAGTGGCCGGGACGAACAAGCAGCCTCCTCCTTGTAACAAGATTTGAACTCTGAAGACCTAAACTGGAATCCTGACCATTTCTGACAGGAAGAATGCTGGTTAATATTTACTGTCTGGGACTTCTCATCTTGAGATTGGGATAATACTAGTTTACATAACAATGTAATAAAACAATAGAATAAATTCTTAGTGTATTACAGTTCTTCAATAGGTGTTGGCTGACTATGAATCTTTAGAAGACACTGTAAAACTAGGTCACATCTGTTTTGAAATTCTTCACATTGGTGCCATAACAACTCACACAACATTGATTTTCCTGATTCATTAAAATATCTGTGATAAAAGGAAAATTATTGGTACTTATTCACTCATACACAGTCACAGACAGGTATCAAGACAAGAGAAGACGGGATTTTGTCTAGCAATGAGCAGCCAAACTTCCTCAAAATCACCATGTGAGACAATACATCATATTAGCAACAAGGCTGAGAAAGTAAAGACTGTCTGAGTTTCTGAGAAGTCAGGGAAGTTCATACACAAGTAGGAACACAGGCCTTTCTACAAAGGCTAAAGTATACTTTGTGAAGAAACTCAACTATGATTCTAAATATTTTGAAGCTTCATCCATTATATGGGTTTTTAATTTGACACTACACAAGAAACATAAACACATTTGGGAAAAAAAGGAAAGTAATATTAACCTTGCCATAGAGTAATTTGGCCATGGCATCATAGAATAATTGGGCCATGTGAACAGCAACAGTCTGAACCAAAACATTGAGAAGGGAGGTCAAAGATTAAAATTTGGGAATTGGAAGTAATAAATGAAAACTCAGAAGGTAAAACTATCTTGAGATGATATTTCAAAATAGAAATGCCTTCCTGGTTAGTCAGCAGAAAGACGAGGTCTGTAAGTGACAGGAGCCAGTGTGTGACACTAATCAGCAGAGACACAAGTGAAGCTTTGAGACACAAACAATTCCCTGGGCTAGAGTATAAAAAAAAAACAGCTCTGAACTCTAGCTGTGCATTGGAATTACTTACAGAGCTTTAAACACTTGCTCCTGCTCCAGGCCTAACCCCAGAGGTTGTGATCATGGCTGGGGCTGAGCATAACTAGAGCAGAGAAAGAACAGAGGGTGAAAAAGGAGCCTCAGGGAACTCCTGGGGCAAGGCAGGAAAAAGAGATAGAAAAGGAAGCCAATTGTGCAGTAGTGAAGGGCAGGGCAAGCCAGGGAGTGAGGGCAGCCAAACGCAGTGGAGCAGGAAATGTCAAGGAAGAGCAGTGATGCCACAGGACAGAGGCTGAGGGTGACCCATCTAAGCAATGCCTGCTTCCTGGGGGTGCTTCATCTATGCAGATTCAGGTGAATGGATGAGGGCTGGGGACTCAGATGCACCGACAGCCTGGGGATCCCACACTGGACCAGGAGCAGATGGTCTCTGCTGGGCTGAATGGGATTGATTAGACTAAGCTTGGAGTTGCAACCTCCCACATCCCATGAATATGATCAAAAATTAGTCTTCTGCCAGAGAAGAAAAATGTAACCACATTCAGAGTGAATAACTGATTCATTCATTCATTCAGCCAACCAGTTAGATATTTCCACATCCATTCATTTAGCAACCATTTACTGCAGGCAATGAAGATAGTACTTCAAAACAATCTTGAAGCCATGTGATTTATGATAATTTGCATATAATTTTAATCTGTTTCAAAACTGTAGTACAGCATATTTAACATGTATTTTTGAAGTACTTGAAATTCATTTTGACAGATTTTTTTAAAGCAAAAAAGTGTATTTTTATTGTGAGCAGACTATTTTCCCCCTCAGTATCCCCCACAGTACTTATGCAAGTGTCTACTTCATTAGAATTTAGTTTTGTTATCCTAAAACTGTCAGACTAATGGGTACTTTTTAAATTATTACATTAATGTTCTTAATGCAAATTCCAGCTTTGAAGCCATTCATTAGCAAAAGAGAAGGCCAGATCTTTTTAACTAAGCCTGGACCATCTTCCCTCTTCTGTAACTATCACTGCCACTTTTACAAAAGCCTTAAAGAAAACCAATTAAATTAATTTTCTCATGTAATACAAGAACAAATCCTCACCTCTGTCACTGGCTTCTATTCTTATTATAAGAAATTCCCCATGTGTTATAATTTCATGCATTACTACCATTGTAATGATTTTCAGAAAAATGTAAATAAAGAAGGATGTTACCAT
The DNA here is from genome assembly GCF_000317375.1 of Microtus ochrogaster. Classification (NCBI taxonomy): domain Eukaryota; kingdom Metazoa; phylum Chordata; class Mammalia; order Rodentia; family Cricetidae; genus Microtus; species Microtus ochrogaster. The sequence continues at coordinate 46,788,214 of NC_022030.1, forward strand.
TGATAACATCTGTTTACTATATATCATTACCACAGCTATTAATATGGATCGTGGCTTTAACTACATTTTCTACCAATATAGTTACATTTTAGTTTTTATCAAATAGGAGAGGTCAAACTCTAAGGTCGCCAGTGAGCCTCACACAGCCCCAGAACTAAAGGTAATAAAAGACATTTTTCAGACCAGTAAAAGCAAAATGAAAGAAACTATCTTAATTTTCATATACATGTATGGAACTAAGCACACAGATAAAAAAAAGTGTTATCAATATTCAATTTTTATATTACAGCTGTAAGAGGTGACTCTTTTGTGTCTGCTAAGGTAACCTCACTCTTATAGCTCCTTCTGGCACTCTCCAAAACATCTGGAAACCAGACAGCAATGGGTGGGAATGAAGAACAAAGTAGAGAGGGGAACACAGCTTGGTTCTGTGCTGGCATTAGAACTCAGATAGCTAGGGAAAAGTTTTAGCCTTTAAAACCTGTCCCTATTGCCATTGTTCTTGAGTTGTCAGTAGTCCTCATTGTCCGCTATGTTCAGCAAGTCCGGTTTTATCCCATGCTTTTTTCAAATGGGTTTTTGATCCTACTGCACGTACTGGCTTTGGGGGAGCCTAGGCAGTTTGGATGTTCACCTTACTAAACCTGGATGGAGGTGGGCAATCCTTGGACTTCCTACAGGTCAGGGAACCCTGATTGCTCTTCAAGCTGATGAGGGAGAGGGACTTGATCGGGGGAGAGGGAGGGAAATGGGAGGCGGTGGCGGGGAGGAGGCAGAAATCCTTAATAAATAAATTAATTAATTAAAAAAAAATAAAACCTGTCCCTACAACATCATTCCTCCTATTCAGTTTTTCATTTATATTATCTTCTCTTTGTAGCTTTTAATCAATGTGACCGTAGTTCTATTATTAATATTATTTTCTTCAACATTATTGACACAAGTACCTGTGTCAATAAACAGGATGCAGTCTCGTCACATATCCACACATTTCTTAATAATCAGTATTCTGTGGCTGAGATTATTTTTATCTTGCATTATATTCATGTATGTAGCTACTGGGCTATAAGGAACATAAAAATAATTCATGTACTTCATCTCTGTATTTATTGTTAAATATTATAGATGAATTAAGTTCAAGCTTTTTAACAAAATAAGCAACCATCCACACAGTTCCTAAAATTTTGCTAAAACACATACCTTTAAAAAATCCAATTACTCATAAATTGCAAAAATCTTTGCATTGAATAATCAGCACTTAAAATACCAGCATGAGACCCCCATTGACCTATAGCAAAATTTTAAGTGCATCATTCTGTGGCACCGGAACTGAAATAAACAAGAAAAACTGCAAACAGCTCAAAGAGCTGAAATATGACCCCCGCTTCTTGAATTGTTGCCCCTTCAAAAGGGGAGGGCCCCTAAAGAGAATGGAGAAAGAATAGATGGAGAGAAGGGGAGAATTTATACATGTGTGCTAATTGATATTTTGACCTTAAAGATAAAGTCACAATTTGCATAGGCCATTTCAAACAAGCAGTTCCACTGTGGCACAGTGGTTCCCTGAAAGGTGACCCCACTGCCTCAAGATCCCATTATCAATGAAAGGGATTAGGAGATAAAATATGCCACATGAACAGCATGGGACACATTTAATGAGATGACTGTGTTTTCTCCGTTTCCTATCTCTCAGATTTTATTCAGTGCCATCAATGGGAGGCTTATATTCAATCCAGAATAACTGGGAACAAGTTGTCAAACAATCCAAGAAATATGTTTAGTATATACATATTAAAAATGAGCTGAAAGAAATTGATTTGATTTAAACATTAAAGTTCATTTGCATGTTCCATCTGTTTTTTGTCCCCATGAAGCTCTAACTAAGATGCCACAACTCCAGCTTCCCCTGCTATTAGCTTCTTGCATGAGAATGGAATAACTGTCAACGTTAATCTGAAGCATTGGTCTAATGCTATTAGCAAAAGTTCATGTTTTATTTATTTTCTCTACAGTTTCCTCTAAGGCTTTATTTCTGATCCTGAATCCCACTTTCTCTTGGCTCCTCTGCCTGTGTCAGCTTGTCTGATGGCCTTGCATTTGATGACCCTGTCGGCTGTGATGAGCACTGGGCAGGCATTTTACAGAATATCCTTTATTCAAGACTTGTCTTAGATTGTGTTATAATCAGACAAGGTTTCCAGGCTTGGGGAAACCACAGCAGCAGAGCGTAGTTCTCCCCACAGCGTATCACATGTCTTACCGTGGTGATTTATCACTGGGAGTGTTGGCCTTGGCCACCTGGCAGGAGGGCTGTTTGTTCCACTCTGAAGCTCAGTGCTCACCCTTCACACTGCAGTTCCGAAAACACACTCACTATGTGTAACTTGTTTATACTTAATGAACTTAGAGTTAAGCTTCACCTTTTGATGGCAAAGAATCTACATAAATAATCTGAAATTCTTATTTGTAGGATGTTATATTATCACTTATTTATTCAGTAGTTCATTAATAGCATAGAATGCTTGGAGATTTGCTTGCTTTGGGTTCCTCCCAGAGCACTAATTTATGTATTTACCCCCATCTGTGGCTAGTGGAAGCCCTTTCATTTGGCCTTCATATCCCTATGACACAGTACAGTCACTATGGGACAATTTGAGCTGCACAAACCTGCTGCACTTCCTTTGCTGCTGCTGTAAGGTGCTCCAGGACACTTATCAGTCACCACTCTTACGGAGTTCTAGTCCCTTTTATGAGAATGCACAACTGGAAAGCAGTATCTGAGATCTAGCAGGGCTTACTTGGTCCTGCTGTGGTGTGGTGCATCTTGGCATTCAGAGCAAGGCTGTTTATAATTACATAAATTACATAATGCAAATGAGTGTCCAGACATGTATATATATGGGTATGTTTTATACATACATACATATATGTGTGTGTGTCTGTCTGTCTATACTAGGCTCCACGCTGATTTCCCGCTATAATTCATCCTAGCTGTTCTTCTATTGGCTCTACTCTCTCACTCCAGATTACAAAAGGCACTGGGAATGTACTTTACACTCTCCTACGAAAATGGAATGATTTAAAAAAGGAATGATTTTCCAATCGACAGTTCAACCTATAGAAATGAAAGTTCTATGAAGATGTTAATGACAGGGGGTATGAACAAAGACTTCCTTCCTCATTATGAACACTACTTAGTCAAAGTTCTCAGAAGTATAGGTCTTAGCTAAGGCTGAAATGTTCAACCTTCACTCGATATTTCTCTTGGGGCAAGTTATAATTGGATGTAACACCTATTAACTCAACTTCATCCTGATAATTATTTAATAATTTTCCTCATATTTCTTTTGTACAACTGCATTTTGAATAGCACTAATATATGCAATGATAACATTTTGAGACATGTGAAATACTTAAAATTGTAATTACTGTATGATCATCCCAAAGGAATCATTGAAACTATAGTAACACATTCAAGACCAATATAAAAATAACTCATCACTGTATTCTACATAGCTAAAAGCCCCAGTGCTTTAATAAACTTTATTTTAAAAATAAATACTTTGAATTACCACAAACCCAAAATTCTCAAAATGAAAACTGGGTGTGAATAATGAAAATCTACATTGGTGTGTACTTAACGGCCTTCTTAAACCAACATTTCCAGTTATTTTTCTGTGGACTGAGGATGGAAAGCCAACAATATCCACCTAAGAATCCCAAGATCATGGATTTCTTAGATGCAATTCTTAGACAACAGACAGGGCATGAATCCAGCTTCTTGTCCTCCCCACATTGCTGGACCTTTCTCCTGGGCAATGACTACTCGTTAATCTTTACAGATCTGCTTTGAGAACTCAAATTCACTCCAAAGCTTCTGTCAAACAAACCATTTCACAATCATTCCATGACGGCAGAGAACACCAAAGAGATGCACATGTATATTACAGAATTATTCTTAGCCAAAAATATAAGCTATTGAATATATCTGTATTGATACATAAAAGTAAATATCAGGATTTTGGACATGTTAAGCATAGATTTTACTACTGAGATATATCCCTACTTCCCAAAGTAAAACTGTGCTGCAGTCAAGCTACAGAATGGAAAAAGATCTTCATTAACCCCACATCAGACACAGGTCTGATCTCCAAAATATACAAAGAACTCAAGAAATTGGTCATCAAAAGAACACATAATCCAATAAAAAAAATGGAGTACAGACCTAAACAGAGAACTCTCAACAAAACAATCTAAAATGACTGAAAGACACTTAAGAAAATGTTCAGCATCCTTAGTCATCAGAGAAATGCAAATCAAAACAACACTGAGATTCCATCTTATAACTGTAAGAATGGCCAAGATCAAAGCCACTGATGAAACTTAGGCTGGAGGGGTTGTGGGGGAAAGGGAACACTCCTACATTGATGGTGGGAGTGCAAGCTGGCACAGCCCCATTTGGATGTCAGTGTGGTGATTTCTCAGAAAATTAGGACCTCAAGACCCAGAAATACCACTTTTGGGTATATACCCAAAGGATGCTCAATTGTGCCACAGGACATGTGCTCAATAATGTTCGTAGTAGCATTGTTTGTCATAGCCAGAACCTGGAAACAACCTAAAAGCCCCTCGACTAAAGAATGGATAAGTAAGTACTACACAGAAGAAAAAAATTAACAACATCTTGAATTTTGCAGGAAAATTGGTGGAGCTAGAAAACATCATTTTGGGTGAGGCAACCCAGTTCCAGAATGACAATTATCACATGTACTCACTCATAAGTGGTTTTAAAACATAAATCAAAGAAAACCAGCCCACAAATCACAATCACAGGGAACCTAGACAACATTGAGGACCCTAAGAGAGACATACATAGATCTAATCTACATGGGAAGTAGAAAAAGACAAGATCTCCTGAGTAAGTTGGGAGCATGGGGACCTTGGGAGAGAGTAGAGGGGAGGGGAGAAGCAGGGAGGGTATCAGAGAAAAATGTAGAGATCAATAAAAAAGAGAGAAAAAGGTAAAATATCAAGGTGTGGATGTTCAATTTATTTCCTGAAAATTAAAGAAATAAAATAAAAAGACAAAACTCACAAAGCAAAATATTGTAAAAGAGACATCAGAAAATCAGGCATAATGACCCCCCCCAAAAAAACAGCAAAAGGGTTGGGGGGAACCTGCAGTTCCTTCAACCTACTGCCTTATTGCAGGAATAGATAAGGGCAAGGAAAACAAAGCAAGTTCAATGGATTATTACAGTCAGCAGTGAAGCTCAGAGTCTAGAGAGCCCAAGGTGGGCAAAGTTCAAAGGACTGAGGATTCAACTGCACCAATAACTCTAGAGACCTTGGAGGGCAATGCAAGTAGTCAGCCAAGTATTAGTTGGTAAATTCCTACTAGTAAACTGCCTGGGAATGTTAGGAATTGCTACATCAGCAGGCACACAGCCAAGAACACTTAGGAACAGTTTCCTTCTCCAGGGGCTGACTGCAAACTCCTAACTCACAGAGGGTGCATGGCAGGGTCATTTGGACTCAGCCTGCATGCTTCTCTGCTGCCAATAAACAAATTCTTAAGCACCTGGAAGGAGCAGACTAATTCTGAGAATGTAGTTGTGTCTCAGAATAAACACACAGTATTAATAAGAATAAAAATCAAATCCAGGGACTGGAGAGATGGCTCAGAGGTAAAGGGCACTGGTTCCTCTTCTGGAGGACCCAGGTTCAATGTCCAGCTCCCATTGGGTGGTTCACAGCATCTGTAAGCCCAGTTCCAGGAGATGCAACTCCAGCTTCTGGAGGGTACCAGGCAAGCCTGTGATGCACAGATATACATGCAGGCAGAATACCCATCGACATGAAATAAAAATAAAATAAATTATATCCAGCATCCAATAAGACAGAATAACAAAGGCTGATACCTAGTAAAAAATTATGAAGTAAATTCAATATAGGAAAACTATGAGTTACAATAAGGACATAAATTAATATATGTATGCTCACCAAGCACTGACAACACATTAGAACCAACAGTTGAACAGTGCATGGTTACTATTAATGCATTAAAAACTCAAGAATAGAATATATTCGTAAGTATATATACTTTATATTTGATGTGTGCTTGTATGTGTGTCCATGAGTTAAATAAAAACTTCCCCTACATGAGACCTACCATATGCAAGCACACTGAGTGGAATAAACAGATTAGACCTTGCAGAAGAAAAGGATTAGTGACCTGAAGTATGGCAGGTGAATCTACACTAGAGAAACACAGAGGAATTGAATGTTCTTAGAATGTCAACAGAGAACTTGTGAGCCTCGTGGTCTTTGAAAAACTAGGAGAAATTTTTTAAAAAAAAATAACAAATGTACCCTTAAAATATGGTTATCAGGGAGCTATGTAGCATGGTGCTCTTCCAGATAATGGTACAATTTTAAGAGGTCTTTTAAAATTTGGGGCATGGTGCCTAGCTTGAGACAGAAAGGGTTTGCCTTGGAAACTATGTCTGGTCCCCAGCCACTGCCTATACCTCCCTTTCTTTGTGAGATTGGCAGCCTCTGCACGTGTTCTCTGTCATGATATTCTACTCACCATGGAACCAAAACTAGCATATGCATGGAGTATGGACTTGAACCTACGAGTTCATACACCAAAATAAACAATACTTCTCTCACTCTGTTCTCTAGTGCATTTTGTCACAGAGGTCATATCTGATCAAAGCCAAGAAAGGAGCCAGAGGAAAACAAAGACATTAGTCCAGAGAACCAAAAGCAGCAATGGCACCACTCTTACTAGTACTGCAACTAAAGAAGATTTCAAGAGCAATATTCTGAAGGTACTAAAAGAGTATTAATATTAAGTCTAAACTTCTTTATACAATTTAAGGTCTTTTCAAAGTCAAAATAAAGGCACCATGATGTACATGTTTGATGAAGAAGGCCGCTTGTTGGTTCCCAGCTGCTAGCCCTAAAATAATCACACAGAAAAAATATTATTTAAATCACTTCTTGGCCCATTAGCTCTAGCTTCTTAGTGGCTAACTCTTAACCCATTTCCTTTAATCTGTGTATCGCCACGTGGCTGTGGCTTTCTGGGTGAAGTTCCTAAGGCGTCTGTCTCAGTCGGGGCCTACATGGCTTCTCCCTGACTCTGCCTTCTTCCTCCCAGCATTTAGGTTAGTTTTCCCTACCTATCTATGTTATGCCCTATCAACAGGCCTAAGCAGTTTTCTTTATTCATTAATGCTAACCACAGCATACAGAGGGGAATCCCACATCACATGTTAGCTACAAGACGTTATAGCCAGTAGAACTTCACTGAAAATAGACAACCCTCAGGATCCAAGGGTAGAGCAGGAGCCAGTGTGGGTCACTTCCTGTCCACACTTGAGGGTAACTGGCAGATAGGCACATAAAATGCCAAGGGCTTAAATGCCCCAGGGATAAGTGGCCACTTCAAGACCCGGATGTGTCTACCTACATGAAGCTCATTATGTATGTGCACAGAGAGAAATGAAAAGAAATGGATGGGTCATATCAACACCTGCCAACTGACAGCTAACATCCCTACACCCAATCTGTAAAACAATAGTCAGAGAAATGAGTACCAAGTATTACCACGGCATTCAACAGAATTTCATTACACACACACACACACACACACACACACACACACACACACACACACAAAGGTTTAAATATGAAATGGATACTTAGGAACTCTAAGCACAATGTAGCTGAGCTTCACAACTGAGGGGAGTATAGTTATTACAAAGTGTGACAGGAACAGGCACGCCCAGAGTCAGAAATTGCAGTGCCCCATTGCAATAGTTTATACAACAAACAGAAAGTCATAAAGAAATCCATTCCTGAAAACATATTTAGAAAACATTATTAGCTAACTTAATCTAATTGACATCTACAGAACAGTTTATCCAACAACAGCAAAAGACACATAATTCTCAATAATTGAAAAGCATTCAAGTGACACAAATTATGTTCTCTGACTAGAACCAAGTTAAATTAAAAATCAATAATGAAAGATTTACAGATAATATAAATGTCTGGAAACAATGTACTTCTAAATAATACAGATTCAATGAAGATACAAAAATACTAAGCAGATTGAATTGAGTGAAAGCTAAAACCTATCAAAATTTGGTAGGGGCTGTATAAGCAACACCCAAGTGAATTAACAGGACTGGATAAATATGTAGACCAGAAAAGAAGCAAGAGCACAAAATTAATCACCTCAGCTTCAAACTTCAGAAAACAGTAAGGGAATTGGAAATTAATCACAAAGAGTGTAATCATGTAAATAATAAAGTACAAAGTGGGAATCAATAAACCAGACACAAAAATAACTCAGAAAATATCAATTAAACCAAAGTTGATTTATTTTGAATTTATTTTTTAAATACAAATTTAAAAACAAATTGATCAAAATTGACAAAAGAGACAAAATATAAATTAAGTCAAAATTATCAACAAGAAGATGGCAGAGATAACAGAATGGCAGCACCAGAGATTATAAACAGGACAAGGAAATATTAAGTAAAACTTTGTGCTGGAATGATCAGTAATTCAAAATAAGGACACAATTTTTATGAACTATACAAACTACCTATGTTACCTAATATGAAAACAATAAATGCTATTTTACCCAAGCACAAATAATGAAAGAATAAACAATAATAAATTTGTATCAAATCCTTAAAAAACGAGAAGAGGCTTTTCATGATGTGTTCTGTGAGGATAACATGGCTAATCAAACAAAACAGAAGCAACAAACTACTGTAATAAACAAAAATCCCTAAACAAAATTTTGATTTTATACATTCAATCTAGGAATCCACAACATCACAATCTCTATATTCAGTGGAGAATAATCTAAACATTTAGGAGTAACTGTTGTAATCTATCATATTACCAACAGAAAAGAAAAGTCAAACAACCATCTTAATAGAAGAAAGTCATTTAGTATGTCCAGTACACATCCCTGTTCCTAACACCAACAAAGGAAACACTGCTCAGAAACTTGAAAAGAAAGGAATGTTTCTCTAATAGCAAACAAGAATTACAGAAACTACAGCTGATTTCTTTTTTTCCTTTTCTTTTCTCTTCTTTTATTTTCTTCTTTTTTTTAATTTATTTATTAAAGATTTCTGTCTCTTCCCCGCCACTGCCTCCCATTTCCCTCCCCCTCCCCCAGTAAAGTCCCCCTCCCTCATCAGCCCAAAGAGCTATCAGGGTTCCCTGCCCTGTGGGAAGTCCAAGGACCACCCACCTCCATCCAGGTCTAGTAAGGTGAGCATCCAACCTGCCTAGGCTCCCACAAAGCCAGTACGTGCAGTAGGATCAAAAGCCCATTGCCAGTGTTCTTGAGGTCTCAGTAGTCTTCTTTTATTTTCTTATTTTTTAAGACAGGGTTTCTCTGTGCCTTTGGAGCCTGTCTTGGAACTAGCTCTGTAGACCAGGCTGACCTCAAACTCACAGAGATCCATCTGCCTCTGCCTCTCAAGTGCTGGGATTAAAGGTGTGCGCCACCACTGCCCAGCTTCCTGATATCTTTCTTAGTGGTGAGATAGTGAATATTTTCCTCAAACTGTTCACTCTCATCACTTCAACTCAACTTCGATGATGGAAAGTCTAAACAGAGAAAGTATGAAAGAAAATGGAGTAATCTGTGGTGTGGGAGGTCTTTCTGTCTATGTGTTGCTTTTATTGGTTAATGAATAAAGACCTGCTTTAAGCCTATGGCAGGGAAGAACAGAAGTAGTCAGGGAAAGCTAGGCTGTATGCTGGGATAAGGGCAGAGTCAGAGAGATGCCATGTAGCCCTGCCAGAGATAGACACTGGAACTTTAGCTGGTAAGCCACAGCCACATGGCGATACACATATTAATGGAGGTGGGTTAAATTATGATATAAGAGTTGGCCAATAAGAAGCTAGAGCTAATGGGCCAAACAGTGATTTAATGAATACAGTTTCTGTGTGATTATGTTGGGGCTAAGCGGCTAGGAACCAACAAGCTGCCCACCTCTAACAATTGTGATTATGGAAATGAAAAACAGCTGTTTATGTTTTCAGAAGCAATCCAGACAGAAAATGTAATAGAAAATCTATATTTAATACAGCATGTATATATAAATCAGTGACATATTGCCAATATATTGAATTGTAATATATATATGTGTATATACATATACATACATATATACATGAATATGTATGAATATATGAATGGCTGCATAGTCATCATAAAAGATGCATTTCCAAAAGCTAAGAAAAATTTTCAGAATTCAAATTTTAAGAATAATATCATTAATAACCAAATTTAAAACTATAAACAAAACAGGCACGTATCAAGCAAGTTATATGAAAGACTGATGCAGAAAATCAGAAGGCTCTAGAAGAGAACTTAAAGGGCAGTTTCAAAGCTGGAGAGATATTTGTTCTTTATGAATAAGCTGATGTAAATGCTCCCCACAATGGACTAATAAAATCCCATCAGATTTTCAACAAGCGCTGTTGCAGGACTCAATAAAATAATTACTGGAAATGTAAAGGATCTAGAATAGCACAGCAATTTTATAAAAATGTGGCAAAAGCCATGCAGCATTGGAAAGGTAACAGTTTGTGAAAATTGTGTCAAAATAAAGATTCATGTAAACAAAAAAAAATTGCTGGAGAGATGCTTAACAGCCAGGAATACTGGTTGATCTTCCAGGGGGCTAGGATTTGATTCCAATCATTCATCTGGCGGCTTACAACCATCACTCCACTTCCAGGAGATCTGACATTTTCTTTTGCCCTCTGAAGGTATTACACTATACACACATGGTGCACAGATATACATGCAGGCAAAAACCCATACACTTTAGGTAAAAATACAAAAATAAAATAAAATAAACTTGGACTTATCTCTCCCTATGTATGTCCATCTCTCTCTCAAATATATATTTGAATATATATATATTATATATATATATTCAAAATAGATTACTGACTTAATCACAAAACCTAAAATCTGAGACTGCATAAATGTTTCTTAGATAACATACCAAAACCATGATCTAATCCAAAAAAGGAAATTGATTTTAATGAAAATCAGAGATTCCATTCTTTGTATCACATATTTAAGGAAATAAAAATATAAGTCACAGCCTGAAATGTTGCCAGGTAATATGGCAAAGAATGATATGTGCCCAGAGTAAATAAAGAACTGTAGAAACTCAATGGAAAACAACCCAATGAAATAAATGGATTTCTGCCAAAGCCTATATGGATGTCAAACAAGTACATCAGAAGGTGCTCCCCACCCTTGTCATGAAAGACTTAAATTATAACCTACAATTGAAATTACAAAGACTAAAATACTAGCCATATTAAGGTTGGTAAAGAGAAATACTAACTGGCAGAGTCAGTTTACAGTCACATCTGGAAACAATCTTAGATTAGGTACACACTTCTCAGGTGATCCAGTCACTGAACTCTCAGCTATTTACATTCACGCAATGAAAACATACCCTCATCAAATGACTTTTACACGAACATCCAGAGTAGCTTTGTGTGTGAAGTACTCAATGCATGCCAAATGCCCATCAATCAGTAAAGGCACATTTATTCAAGGAATACTGCATGACCATGAAAATAAAATTAACTATGAACGCTGTGACACCAATATTTCTCAAAATAATTAAACGTAGACAGGGGAGTCAGACACAAAAAGCTACATATATCCACCTGTATGCAAGTATATAATCTGTGAAGTGTGTAACAGTAGTCCCAGTTGAGGGGGGAAGGGATCAGGATATGTGGGCAAATGGTTAATAAACTGCTCATTGGACATATTGCGGGAAATGGGTTAAACCGTTATCTTCACTCTGGTGAAATTGTATGTGCATTTTTGTATATCCAGTAAACATGCAAAACACCCCATAGAACACGTATTTCTGAACTGACTGTTCCCCAAGGAAACAATAGGTGTCGTGATAGAGATAGACAGGGGAGAGTCATGGAAACCATTTCTTTTGTTGGTGAAGGAGAAGGCCGTCTGAGGCTGGGCGAAACTATCCCTGCCTACTCAAGGTTCCAGGATTTAAAGTTCCCATAGATTCTGGTGTGATGTTACTGCAGCTAGTACATTGCCTCAGTTCAAATACAACTCCAAGTTGGGAGCTGCTAACCTCAAAACCACTTTACATGCTGTAAAGTTAACAAGATTTTTAAAATATAAAATCAAGCTTCCATCAAGCTGACCAGGTTAACCAGTATGAACTGCACACAGAGTGGTATATATCAATGATATGAATGAACACAAAGGTAAAAAAAAAAGAAGAGGAAGAAGGAACAAAGAAGAGAAAAAGAAGGAACAATGACATTACTCAGAGTTGAAAGTTTTCAATATATAGCTTAAGTTGAAGGAAAATATAAAGAAAGGCTAATAGTAAAGGCAAAAAAAGTGGGGGGGGATCAACATATCTGGAAGTTGAGCAATTCAAGTAGGGGAAAACAAAAAGAAAGCCAAAACTGTGTTATATATTGACATTATTTTAGATTTTAGATTTTCAATTTGTTTTATTTTGTTTATTTCACTGACAGCTGAGGGGGTGGGTTTTGAACAAAGTCTTAACTGTAATGAAACAGGAGTCCACATCCCCTAACGTGTAACATAAGGTTGGCAGGAAAGCAAACATTTCTATGCTTCGACCAATAAATAGGCCATTATGTTGCAGAGAATAGACTCACCTCACCCCTCCCAACTGCCCTTTTCAGTAGTGTTTTCCAGCATCTTCGTTAGAAACAACTCAGGCCCTTAATGTCTATCTCACACAGCATCCATTACATGGCACGGAGTGAAGATCTCCCTAAAGTTCCATAAGACATGTTCTCTCTCCACCATTTGTCCCAAACACTGTGTTAGATTCTGTGAGGAATAAAATCAAGATTCCAACACTGAAGAGTCTATGCAGGCCAGCAGAATAAGATACAGAAGGGAAAAAAAAACAACAAAATACTTCAGAATATTCTGTAACAGCATCAGACACAAAAGTTGTGCCCTCCCCCAATGGAGAGTAGAGAAGCACAGGAAGAGCTGAATGAATACAATGAAGAACCCAAATGCAGAGAGCAATGCCAGGGAGAAATCCACACTCAGAGTATGCACCGGCAGTTTCAGAGCCCTGCAGTACCACTGATGTAGAATAAACCAATAAAAAGTTATCTCAATTTTACAATGACTTTCATATCTTTTTAAGTTTTCTAAACAAGAATGGTTTGAAATTACATAGAATAGTTCTCCTCTCATTGAGCTAATATAATTTCTCAAAATAATAATTATTATTAATAATAATAAACAATGACTTGATGTAGAAACATGGATTGGCAAAAACTTCATCTTAAAATTCTAAAATTCATTAAGTCTTACATAGGGATATGAAATACATTTGTTTAACAAAAAGTAAAAAAAAAATACAAATATCTACTTATAAATTAATTTTTATTACATTTACTTGTCCAGTTTTTCTTCTTTATACCATTTTTAATATAATTTCCCAGTAAGCTAGTATTATTCACAGGTATATATTTTGGGTAAAATTATTTTATAACTCTAATTTATGAAAGTAACTTAATACAGTAAAGGAAATAGGAAGCTTGAAGTTCCTCATGGTATAAAATGTTTTATTTTAATTTAATCTGGTTATATTTTCTTTCAGGCAATAAATTTATCAATAAAAAGTAAAAATTTATTTCAGTAATGTATAATATAAAATAGAGTAGGATGTTTTCCCTGAACTCTTGTAATAAAGTTATTTTTAATTGAGAAAACTTTTCCTATATGCTATAACTCTTTGAACATTTTAACTATTGATAATATGCAAACTATTTTATTTTCTTAAGAAAGCTTCAAATCCTACAATATAAAGTTCTTAATTTAATGACTAATTTAAAATGAGTACCAAAAGCACAATGCAAATATTATCAACATATAGCATAGCCAGAGGCAAATATGCAGGAAATAGTGTCTGAACAGAACCAGAATTACCTGGGCTAAGCATATTCACGCATGCATTTATAAGTTTTTTGAGAATGAGACAGCTATGAGATCACTCAGCTGCTGGGCTTCATGAGGGCTCATGTGCAGGCTGTGGTAGTTAATATTGACTGCCAAATTGACAGTACCTAGAAGAGACTAAGCTAAGCATCTCTAATCCTGCCTCCGTGGGATTATGTAATTAAGTTAGCTTCTGGAATGGCTATGAAGGATTTCACAGATTAAGTCAACTGAGGCAGGAAGCCCCACCCATCGACAAGTTCTCTGCTTCCTCACTATGTTTGCTCATCAATACGGAGAGAGAAAAACATCAAACAAACAGATATGAAGTGTGAGCAGGATCCGGGTTTACAACCAGCGTACCGAGCAATGGAGCCGACAATACATACACATATGACTTTCTCCATTAATATCTCTTTGTTCTTAAGTAGTTGATGACTTTCTCTCAGAAAATTTGAAATTGGTCATAAATAATGATATAGATGCAAAATAAAGAAAATGTTAAAAATGTAGGGTACTGGGGACCAAATATCACTCACATTTGTTAGTAAAGACCTCTTACATTCAACTTTCAGTTCCTGATCAAGCTGAAAGTCGACCAAGCCATGTGTTATATGGGATCTCCATCTTAGAACAGAGGGGAAAAATCACTTCTCACTGGTAAGTCTAAAAGTATTTTCACACTCCTTTTTCAACACTCCTATTAAAGTTGTTTACGAGTGTGTATACACAGGAGGTGAAAGAATGACATGGCACACCTGTGGGGTGAGAGAGCAGTGATGGAAGTGGCTCTCTCCTACCACGTGGGTCCCAGGGAATGCAGACAAGGAATGAAGGCAAGTGTTTGTACCTGTTGAGCCCCACCCCCAGCGTCTTTTATACACATCTGAAGAGAAGCATGCTTTACTGAGCTGGTCCTTTTATGTTTGAAAGTTCCAGAATGAAATTCAGGACTTGCCTTTTTGGGCAGGCTCAGGTAGAGCATTCTCTACTAATCTAATCATAGAAAAGGTTACTCTGTAGACTATCTGCCTTTGACAAACGTGTAGGCTGTTTCCAAGTATTATGCTTTGCTTCTAAGATAAAAAGAAACTCAGATGTCATGGTGTCAAGTGGCAAAACCAGTATCTATTGTCAGTCTGGACTGGCCTCTTGAGACTTCTGCCCCACAGGTGTCAGTTCCCATTGGGTCTGAGTCCATTCTGTCTGGAAAATGAGAAAGGTACCTGATCTTTGCAGCTTCTTTATTTTATAACAATAAGATAAACATAGCTTTCCTGTGCGCAGCAACAAACAAATACCTACCTCCAAATTTTCTAAAATCACTACCAACTTATTTATTCAAACACTGAAGGAGAAAGGGGCAAGACTCAAGTAAATCTTACTTTACTTATTTACTTTAATACTTGCAGTGGCATTTCAATTGTATTTTAATAAATAAAGCTTGCCTGAAGATCAGAGAGTAAAAAACCCCCCTGGGCCAGCCTTACAGACCAGGCAGTGGTAACACACACATTTAATCCCAGTAGCCACACTAGTTGCCATAGAAACCAGGCAGTACATGCCTTTAATCCCAACCCTAGCGAGGATTATAAAATTAGAGGAGACAGCTCACTAACTCAGTCTCATTCTGAGATTCCTGGAGGCAGGATCGCCATTGTGAACTGAGGTTGAGGTAAGAGCCAGTGATGTGCTACTTTGCTTTGCAGACCTTCCTGTTGAACATTAATTTCTTTCTCTGAGTTTTTATTAATCGTGCTTCAAATACTTATTTGTAATACATCCCAACAGATGTATTATGGAACTAATTATAATAAAAGGAGATATCTTTTTTCTTAATCTTAACTTGCACAAATATAACATTTTAGTGTCATTATTAAATGTTTACATTTTGAATGTTTCTATAAAAACTTCTTTTATTACTTTTAATTCTGTGAGGTCTTTATGTAGGTACATGCACATAAATAGACATGCCTGAGAAGTCAATAAGAAGGTGTTAGATCTCCAGGAGCTGAAGTGAAAAGATGCTGTAAATAGGATAACTGGCATGTGGGAAGGAACAGTGGTCCTCTGCAAGACCAGTGCAGATGTTACCTGCTAAGCCATGCTGCTGTGGGAACTGAACACTGGTCCTCCACAAGACTAGTGCAGATGTTACTTGCTAAGCCATGCTGATGTGGGAACTGAACACTGGTCCTCCACAAGACTAGTGCAGATCTTACCCGCTAAGCCATGCTGATGTGGGAACTGAACACTGGTCCTCCACAAGACTAGTGCAGATCTTACCCGCTAAGCCATGCTGATGTGGGAACTGAACACTGGTCCTCCACAAGATTAGTGCAGATCTTACCTGCTAAGCCACCTTTGCATTTTATGCGGATATTTCTGTTACTTCCAATGTCTTACATTTGTTATATTTTTTATTGATTTTGTTGAGCTATACATTTTTTCTGCTCCCCTCCCTTCCTCTCCCTGCTGTGGGATAATGATCTTTTATCCTGTCACTTGTATTATTTTTAATAAAACGCTGATTGGTCAGTAGCCAGGCAGAAAGTAGAGGTGGGGCTACAAGAAGAGGAGAATTCTGGGAAGAGGAAAGCTCAGTCTGCAGTTGTCATCCAGCCTCAGAGGAAGCAAGATAAGAATCCTTCACTGACAAAGGTACCAAGCCATGTGGCTAACACAGACAAGAATAATGGGTTAATGGAAGATGGAAGAATTACTTAATAAGAAGCCTGAGCTAATAAGCCAACCATTTTATGATTAATGTAGACACCTGTGTTTCTTTGGGGCTGAAAGGCTGTGGGACTGGGCAGGACAGAAAACTCTGTCAATATCTTCCCTCCCCTTCTACCCTCTCCCATGGTCCCCATGTTCCCAATTTCCTCAGGAGATCTTGTCTTTTTCTACTTCTCGTGTAGATTAGATCCATGTATGTCTCTCTTAGGGTCTGCACTGTTGTCTAGGTTCTCTGGGATTGTGATTGGTGGGCTGGTTTTCTTTGCTTTGTGTTTAAAAGGCACTTGTGAGTGAGTACATATGATATTTGTCTTTCTAGGTCTATGTTACCTCACTTAATATGATGTTATCTAGATCGATCCATTTGCCTGAAAATTTTAAGATGTCATTTTTTTCTGCTGTGTAGTACTGTAAATGTACCACATTTTCTTTATTTCATTCTTTGGTTGAGGGGCATTTAGGTTGTTTCCAGTTTCTGGCTATGACAAACAATGCTGCTATGAACATAGTTGAGCATCCTTTGGGTATGTACTCAAAAGAGGTATTGCTGGATCTTGAGGAAGGTTGTTTCATAATTTTCTGAGAAATAGCTGTACAGATATCCAAAGGGGCTGTAACAGTTTGCACTCCCTCCAGCAATGCAAAAGTGTTCCCTTTACCCCACATCCTCTTCAGCATAACTTGTCATCAACGTTTTTGATCTTGGCCATTCTTACAGGTGTAAGATGGAACCTCAGAGTTGTTTTGATTAGCATATTTCTGTTGGCTGAGGATATTGAGCATTTCTTTAAATGTCTTTCAGCCATTTAAGATTCCTATGTTGATACCTAGACATAATAAAGGCAATACACAACAAGCCAACAGCCAACATCAAACTAAATGGAGAGAAACTCCCAACCTTCCCACTGAAATCAGGAACAAGACAAGGTTGTCCACTCTCTCCATATCTATTCAATATAGCTCTTAAGGTCCTAGCTAGAGCAATAAGACACCAAAAGGAGATCAAAGGGATGCAAATCAGAAAAGAAAAAGTGAAACTCTCACTATTTGCTGATGATATGATAGTTTACATAAGCGACCTCAAAAATTCTAACAAGGAACTCTACAACTCATAAACACTTTCAGTAATGTAGCAGGATACAAGATTAATTCAAAAAAAATCAGGGGCCCTCCTGTACACAGATGATATATGTTTTTCTTTGGGTTCACCTTCTTATTTAGCTTCT
>NC_022030.1:46811757-46828341 GCF_000317375.1 Microtus ochrogaster
CTGCCCGGTAGGCAGGCACTCACTGCTCTGGGTGGGTAGCCTTAGAGAAGGAGCTTAAAACTGTTCTTGAGCACTGGTCCTAGCATAGAGCAGCTGTACACAGATGATAAATGGGCTGAGAAAGAAATAAGAGAAACATCACCCTATACAATAGCCACAAATAGCATAAAATATCTCGAAGTAACTCTAACCAAACAAGTGGAAGACTTGTATGACAAGAACTTTAAATCTTTGAAAAAAGATTTTTTGAAGAATTGAAGAAGACACTAGAAAGTGGAAAAATCTCCCATGCTCTTGGGTAGGTAGAATTAACAAAGTAAAAATGGCAACCTTACATAAAGCAATCTACAGATTCAATGCAATGCAGCAGAATTCTTCACAGACCTTGAAAGAATGTTACTCAACTTCATATGGAAAGCAAAAAACCCAGGATAGACAATCCTGTACAATAAAATAACTTCCAAAGGCCTCACAATCCCTAACTTCAAACTCTCCTACAGAGCTACAGTACTGAAAACAGCCTGCTATTGGCATAAAAACAGACAGGAGGACCAATGGAACCGAACTGAAGATTCAGATATTAATCCCCACACCCCAGAACACCAGATTTTTGACAAAGAAGCAAAAAATATCAAATGGAAAAAAGAAAGCATATTTAACAAGTGATGCTTGCATAACTGTATATCAACATGTAGAAGAATAAAAATAGATCCATATCTATCACCATGTACAAAACTCAAGTCCAAATGGATCAAAGACCTCAACATAAAGCTAAACACGCTGAGCCTCATAGAAGAGAAAGTGGGAAGTACACTTGAACGCATTGGCACAGGAGACCACTTCCTAAATATAACCCCAGTAGAACAAACACTGAGAGAAACAATTTGCTATCTCTTATACTCAAGAGAATTTTTTGAGTATTTTAAGCAGTTTATTTAAATGTACATTGATGATGATGGTGGTGATGATAATGAAAATGAGTCTATATCTAGAACTAAGCATCACTAATTTTGCAGGGCAAGGACAGTAACTGAGGAAACAAATGCCAGGCAAAATTCAGTGCCATAATAAATTTCCAACTGTGTGCCAAAGCTGGCATGGGCAAGCTTGGGACAGCCTGCTGCTTATTTGTGGGCTTTTTTTTTTTTTGACAAACTGCTAAAGCATACCTATTATTAAACATCTAATTATATAAAATGACAATTAAGTGAATTGTTAAAAACAATTATAATAAGAACTTTAAACACTTCCTAATTATTTGATTGCATCTTATTGCCATCCCCACTTGAGGTTATTTATATCAATTTTATATTTATATTGTTATCTGCATATACTTGCCAGTGTTCTCCTTACGAACATCACACAAGTAGTCTGGAATTGTCTGTGGTCAAAGTATTTTGGCAATCAGCAAATGCTACATATCACTCATCTAGCCCTGAAAATCATTTGGTAAACTATTACCAGCACGCTACTGTAGACGTTAACTGCAAAGAACTGAGCACATTTACAATGAACAGTTGAAAGGATGACATTGCCTTTGTTACATTACCACAAACAACCAATGTGAGCAAACACTTTGCAATATATGTTAGGTTTTCTATTGTTCTGATAAAAGATTATAACCAAGGCAACTTATAAAAGAGTTTACATTGGACTTAGAGTCTCAGGGGACAGCAGGAAGCAGACATGGTGGCTGGAGCTAAGGGCTCACATCTTGGACCAGGAAGCTGTGGATAGACTTAAAGTGGCATGAGTCTTTAGTGCCTCCAGGGACACACAGAAGCTTCCCCAAACAGCATCAACTGGACACCAAGTGGACATTCATTACTTAAAACACCAGCCATCATTCATTCTGCTCCTGGAGATAATAGTATGCCATCATGACATGGCACTTAAATATTTAAGATTATGTAAGATTTCATATCAAAACCAATTTGAAAATTTGAACAGGGGAGGCAGAGGGATGGCTCAGAAATTCAGAGATCTCACTGTTCTTCCTGAGGAGAAGAGTTCAAAACCTAACACCAGCAACAAACAGCTATAATTTCATCTAAAAAGATCTGATACTCTTTTCTCCCCCACTGGGATATGTAGACCTCTAAACACACACACACACACACACACACACACACACACACACACACACACACAAAACACACTTTTTAAAAATATGAAAGACAGCCCAGGTTATCAGAAAAGTAGTTATAAAAAAACAAAGTACGCTGGATGCTGTAACCCATGCCTACTAGTCCCTATCCCCTTATTCACTAGTGACTCGGGATTATTTCTATTTCCTAGTTTTGAATAAGTTCTCTCTCTTTTAAACATATCCCATTGCAACTCAACAAATCAAGAATGTTCCCAAAGCCCTATAATAAAGTACCAGGAAAAATCTTAATTCCTAGTACTACATATAAAAATTCACCCATGCAATAATAATGAAAATAATGAAAAATGCAGCACCCAAAATAGATTTTGACATGTGCAATGATAAAAGGGAGAAGGAAAGAATTTTAAATAAACAGGTGAGTAGTGAAAATGGGAAGTGAGACTCTCTGAAAGACAATCACCCACGGGGTCTATTTGAACTACACTGTCTTGAAGGACTGCCATTCAGATTCATAATCACAAAAATCTGGCACTCACACCAAATCCAAACAGTGAAACCAAAACAAAATGCATTCATGACTACATCAAGTGGCTATTTACAAAAAACAACGAATTTTGTTTTTTATCAAATCAGGTAACAGACATTTGGGGGCTTTTTCTGAGGATGCAGAAACTTGGGAGTAGTGGTCTAAAATATGAATGAACTATTCTGAATAAAACCAAAACTTTGCTACATCAAAGAGAAAAAAGAATGAGAAAGAAAACGTAAAATAGAGCAAGGCTCATATATCCTGCAAATACCCATCACTGTCAAAATCAGTCTGCACTGCTATTGAGGACTTCTTTTGATCACCTTGGATTAAACAAAAACTGGTCCTCCTTTCTCCTTCCTTATTCGTGCACATGTAGAAATAAAACCACAAAGAACTCTCCAGGAATGTCAGCAATGCTGCTGGCCACCAGGTGTTCATGATATGCTAAAAGGGTTCAGTGATAAGGAAATCTAAATAAAAACCCTCAAAATTATATCATTATTATAGATATTATTATTATGTTCAGTAAGACAGATTAAGAGCGACGTGGGAGGTAGTCAAGCATCTTATGCACACACCTTCTAAATGAGTAAATGCAACCATCCAGGATGTAAACTCACTACATTAGACTCCACAACACTTTCCAATTAGTCACTCGAAAAATGTAGCATTTCTCATAGGCCTTACTTTACATCCTAGGGTTAATTTATGAAATATAAGGTTTGAGTGGTGTTTGGGGTAGAAGAATGGCAAAGGACACAGAATATGAGATTATATGGTGGGAAGTCTAAAATGCTAAGGTTTTTTGTTTGTTTGTTTGGCTTCTGTTTTTTCCTACTTCAGCTTCTCTAGATTTGCAGCTCTTTTAAAGAAAATCAGCCTTATTTCCAAAAAAAAAGAAAGAAAGAAAAGAAAAAAACCTTAGGTCTTATCAGGTTCTCTCCTTCACACAGAACCATGAACATGAAGAGTGTTTATTATTGCTCCTTAGTCAACAAGATTTGATCTGTAGAGCACAAAGGTTCTGATCCCAGTGATTTGTTTAAAGATTTCAAGCTTAAAGCCATTATTGCTGAATTCTTTAACAAGCAGAAAACGGCAAAGCAGATTGAAAGGGATAATATTTTAAGTACTTTAAGAAAGGTAAGATCAGAGAAGTACAATATGTTCTGATATTTGTGCATTTATCCAGGAAGTTCAGCACATATCCATAACAATCAAAAGTCTAATAAATGTATATTTGCTTCCAGATTCACTATTCAGAATTTTTCTATTTAACCAAATTGGAGAAGTCTTTCTAAATTAGATTTTTAGCATCCTTCCCACTTTCCTTATCAGATTTCACAAGGGCATGGCCTCCAAAGAACTTTGTGTTAAATGTAATAGATATAGCCTCACATTTTTCTGAACCTATAATCCCACACACAGCATAAAAATAAATTTTAGATAGATACAGTAAGGCAATACAATAGATTATGAACATTAAAAAAATTTAATATTCATCCAAAGACAAAGGGCCATGCTTTTAGCTTTAAAGGGCAGAAGTGATGAGGAATGATAAATAGAAGTAGTGAAAACCCAAGCTTAAATCTTAATTAAGGACTTTCCCTCTCTATGCTAGAAACTGGTAAAATAAGAATTCAGACAATGTTAGGAAAAAAATTGCTTTGAAACTTGGAGAAATCTGATTGTTGGCACCAGCTTTATGTTGCAAAGGAAGAAATTCTAGAACAAAAAGTTAGTGGATAGCCATCAGAATTGTGAGATCTACAGTTAGAACTGCACTGAACTTGAACTTTTCACTGCAGATGGGCCAGGGAAGCTGAGTCAAACTTTCTTCAGTTACAAAATTAGCCTCACAAAACCAGAGAAAAGCACCCAGAATCTGTTCCATGTCCATAATTGTCTGGTTCATCAAAACTATTCTTCTGAAAAGTAAGGCAGGGAGTGAGACACAGAAAAACAAGGTGGCTTGCAGCTGTAGTCCCACCTCCCTGGAAGGCAACCTCCATAGGCCAACCTGGGCAACACTTCAAGACCATGTCACAGATGAAAGCTAAACAAATAATCTGAGTAAAATAAAAATGAAACATAGACACAGTTTAGAAATTCATTCACAAAGCACTTGCTATGTCTTGCTAGAACCATGTGTATGTTTGTGTGAATGGCAGCTCAGTCATGACTATAAGATGAAGTATAAGACACTGCTGATGGGAAAATGTGCTGAGAAGAAGGACTGAGTTTAAAACTAAAGTATCTCTTATGAACTCCTTGTTCTGACCAAAGGGTAAACAGATCTTATTTTTGTGGACATCACAACTATGTCATCACAACTATCCTGCACCTTTGTGTGACTACAGGGAAGTGTCCAATTCTAACAGAGGCGGGGTGAGCATGTTCTGTTATACTAGAGACTTACGTCCTAAAAGCTAATGGTAATCAGCTCAATTTGCTCACAGAAACTAAGTTAAGATAAAAGCTATTAACCTAGAGCCTATGGCTTGGAAGAACCTCCTTCTTTACTATGTTGACAGATTTTCGACAATGTTTGCATCTTCACAGATTCCACAGTGGCAGCTGTTTAGCTGATGTCTTGGGGATACAGAATGTCAGTTCATGTTAGAGAACGAGCTCAGTCTCTGGTGCTGGCTCAAAACACTGGAGGGCTTTTCATACCGCATGTGGTTCTTCTCTCTTCTCTGAACCTTGTCTGCAAGCCAGCTTATCCTAGCATCAATAGTCATCATGGCTAAAAGACTCTTGTTGC
Organism: Microtus ochrogaster; assembly: GCF_000317375.1. Classification (NCBI taxonomy): domain Eukaryota; kingdom Metazoa; phylum Chordata; class Mammalia; order Rodentia; family Cricetidae; genus Microtus; species Microtus ochrogaster. The sequence continues at coordinate 46,817,167 of NC_022030.1, forward strand.
ATTGTTATAACCAGAGCAATAACACCAGTTCTTTAAGAAGAAAAGATTCTAAGATTAAACATTCTTAAGATGTCAAGCAGAGCTCCAAGCCTCCAAAGCAATGGTGAAAGTTTTTAGAACGATACCATCCATTAATCACAATCAACTAATTCAAGACCCTGGAAGTAGCAGAAAGGTATGACTCAAGAAATGCAAATGTTCTATCAGCTCTCTAGTTAAAAAATGTAGAAAGTTGATCATCACCAAGTTCTTGGAAGTAGAGACCATAATTCTAATGTAGACAATAATGATAGAGCAGATTTAAACATTTTAAGATGGAAGCTGTTCACCAATGTTTAAAGTTTTGATTTACATTCTTAAAATTAGGGGATTATGTTTCATGGATTTCCTGGTGGTTCCTGCTTCCTTACAGAGTTAAACTTAATCTTTATGACATCACAATCCTAAATAATGTAGTTCTTTCAAGTATGCAACTTGCAAGCCTTTCCCTACTTTTAAAGTCATTTAAAAACATATGAAACATCTTATTTTGATACTGAAATTGTTATAATTGTATCTTTACATTTTATTATTTATATTAATATGTTCTCAAAATCAAAAGCTTTCTTCTAGCTTAAATACACACATCAATATTACGTGACATATACTTAATAGAAGGAAGTGAAAAAATGAAGGTGATTCACTGCATGACAGCACTGTCATGTAGATATTAAAATGGAAGGGATATAATTAATATACAAAAAATTTCTACATCAATTATATGCTATATATACAACACTATATTAAATACCAGATAAAATTTTCATGTATATTATCTTCTCTAATATCATAAAATATATACTTTGCTATTTCTATAATTTGTACCATGATTTATATATTCCCCTTCTTACAATATCTTTATATTCATCATCTTATGACCAGTACCTTTAATAACAAAACTAGTACCCAGCCCCTTACAACGGTCTGTAATGCAATCATCAGTGAAAGACTGGGAACTAATCCACAAGATTATTTATTGGAAATTCATATATCTTACTATCATCAAAAAATCTTGCTGTCAAAAATGATAGGGCATCTAAAATCTACTGAAGCCTGCTTGGTCTCCTCAGACATGTCTACCTGGATTTAAGCAATAAACAAAATATACCTGTTTAAATATCACATAGGAACACATCAAGAAGTGTGATTTCCTGATCTTATGGATTAAATAAAAAATAAATTTAAGCTAAAAATACTGGGGCTAAATTTCTATATGAGAGGAAAAATAGCATATTGATCTAAATGTTTTCTGATGGATTCAATGAATTTGAGTCAGATTAATAATTATACTTTGACAAAAATCACTCAGAGAAACAAGCAGCTTGTCACTATTGTGTAGAACATGAGCAATAGCACAGGCTATTAAGGAAGGAATCCTCCCATAGATTCTGCATCTTCTGGTGGTCAGGCTGCTGGGGTGCAATTTTCTTCAAGTCTTGGACTAGCTCAGCCCCAATCTCGATGAGGATACCTTCCTGTCTCTTTTAACTGGTCTTTAATGCATATGCATTCTACTGAACAAGCACACCTAGGAAAATGCAAGTAGATATTCAATTAGCACAAGAGATTCTCACAATATGCCCATAATAAAAGATGGCTGCTATTGGATTTGACAAGCAAATCAGTCATGAGTCATTATAGAAACAAATTTATTCATAAAACATGGATTAAACATCCAACGTAGACCAGATACTATGTTGGAAGTTCAAAGATGATATTCATATTGCCATAAAGAGCTCAAGCTAGGAAATCAATACACAAATCCACTTCAAAAGTGACATTCTGCCAAGACACAGGCTAGGCTAGGATGGGGAGGGGAAGGGGAGAGAGATCTGAGAACACTACTCTCTATATACTTACAGCTATTTGTAAAATTGGTGTTGGGCATCCTCCCCAAACATGTTTTTCTTTAATAGTAACTGGCAATCTAAAACTGTATTTTCAATTTAAAAGTGGTGAGGCAGGGCTAAAGAGTTGGCTCAGTGGTTGAGAGCATCTGTTGCTCTTGGAGACAGCTTAGGTTTGGGTCTCGGCAACCACATGGCAGCTCACAACTACAGGTAACTCCAGTTCCCTCTTCTGAACTCCACGTATATGAAGCACATGTTCAGTGTATATACATACATGTAGGCACACATTAATAAAATAAGATTAACAACATTTTTTAGGTACTAGCACCAATTAAAAATGTATTGCTGGTCCAAAATCCTAATGTCTGAATTTGAACTATTTCTATACACACATACATACAAACAACAACAACAAAACCCCAAACAGCAAACTCTTTCAATCCCATCTTCAAGGGAAAGTAAGCTCTCCTCCCTATAGTATCTTGCTATCATTTATATACTCTAAAAATTTTATTTATAGAGAGGCTGTCATCAAGTGTAACTAGATGAAAACCTAGGAGGAAGGATGTTGCAAGTTGTCTTCCTGAACTGCCACCTCTAATAGTGATTGTGCTGAGAGTGTACATTTCACAAATATATTTTCACATTGGCATGGAGCTGCATCTCCCTTCAATGTCTGTGCATCAGAATTTGATACCATTTCGAGAGGAAATTCTAATATACAGCAAACTGACAAAAACCAGTGTTCTCTAAGAAGCAAGAAGAAAGGATACAAAGTGAAATGTAATAATACGTACTTTCTTGGCTGAATTGCCTCATCAACCAGAGGCAGCAAGTCAAATAGCCCCTGGAGAAGTAGTGCCTAAGGATGAGGAATGATCATATTCTGGGTGGGGAAGCCTTGTTCCTAAATCTATCATAATACAGACTCAAAAATATGTGCTCAGTAACTCCTAGGGTGCCATAAAAATGAGTTTCCCCTTTCAACTTTGGTGAAATGATGCAAAAGGCTATGTTAACAAGCGAGAAGCCTGAGTATGCTTAGCTGCTCTCAACTCTAAAGAGATAAGACACTAACATCACATGTGCTCAGAGAGCTGAGCCTCTCTCTATGTCACAATCATCTTAGAGTGCATGCCTGGCAAATGGTTTTTAGTTTTATTGATATTTTGCCTTTATTGCTCTGAGAATGGGAGCACAGTGCTGTCACTGTAATTTCCCCAATATCTGACACTCTGAGTGATATTATGATTAATATTGCTTCTCATCGCATTGGTGGGACTGTCACGTACCATCTCTAAAATAGCTCTTGTTTTAGTTGTGGAGTTTTGCTATCTGCTTGCGGAAGAAAATCAATCAATGTGCATTATTTGTTAAGTTTACAAAGGCCATATTTGTCGTGCTGTCATAAAGAGTACAGAGGGATACTGGCAAGAGGAAATGAATAGGATAAAAACTTATTGGCCAGACTAAGCTCTGATGACCTCCTTAGGTCCCCTGCAATGTGGCGATTCTTCAACTGCTTACCTCATTGCCATCCAAGAAGATGGCAGTAAATTCAGGCCACTATCTGGAAGCAGAAGTGCAAACAGGTCACAGAATCTCAGGGCTCCAGTAAGTCACAAAAGGACAAAAAGCAAACAAAAAGTGGCCAATTCAAAGCTCCATAGCATAGGAGAGTCATGCTTTGTTTGAACGGGACATATTTTATAGAAAAAAAATAGAATTCAACAAAGGATCTCACAGATTAGACGAGAATAGGAAATTGGGCCTTAGAAAAAGATGTCCCTTAATTTCTTGTAGGTAAAATTCCCTTAGAATTAGGCAAGAGACTGACATCAATTTTTATACCTTTCCATATATGCCCTAAACTAAAAAGTAGTAATAATATTTTTTTTTGGGGGGGGGGGATTCCGCACACCTATACATTGTGATGCGTTAATATCACCCGATAAAATTTCTAGGTATCAGCTCAACAATTGAAATGGTTCATAAAGAAAGGGGGTAAAAATAAATAGAGCCTAACAATTTATTCAACATAGACATATGCATATTTATTAAGCTTGATGCATGCCAGGCCTTGAGCTATTACTTAGAATGAAGTAACTGATAAAAAGTACTCTGCTGTTCTGCTGAAATCAGTAGGAATAACTCTTCATAATAATAAGAGACTGAGAAGTGCAAATATTTTTATAGATTTAATATAGTATTGTAAGGGCATCCCTCTAACTTTAATGTATCAAGTTATAGATAAACTACAAGGGAGGTGTGACTTCCAATGACCAATGTAAGCATGACTAACAGGTACTATGATAAAGAATAGAGTTAGACCTGTCCCGTACCGTCCGATCACCTTCACTGAGTTCCTCAGTCCTAGTGGAAGTGCGGCCAGCATGTCTAATAAACCGCCCTACAAAGTCACAAACATTGGATTAGCTGCCTGGGGACAAAGGGCCCTGGACATAGCTGAGAATGAGATGCCAGTCTTGATGCAAATGCAGGAAATGGTCCAACCCACTGAAGGGTTCCTGCATTGCTGGCTGCCTGCCCATCGCTGTGGAGAGTGCTGTCCTCATCAAGACTGTTGTGGCCCTGGGTGCTGAGGTGCAGCGGTCCAGCCGCAACATCTTCTCCACTCAGAACCATGCAGCAGCTGCCATTGCCAATGCCAGCATTCCAGTGTCTACCTGAAAGGGTGGTGCACGGAGCAGACATGGCCCCCTCGATATGATTCTGGATGATGGTGGTGACCTAACCAACCTTATCCACACAAAATACCCACAGCTTCTATCAGGCATCTGAGGCATCTCTGAGGAGACCGTGACTGGGGTCCACAACCTCTGCCATGGGCCAATGGAATACTGAAGGTGCCTGCTATCAATGTCAATGATTCTGTCACCAAGAGCAAGTTTGACAACCTCTATGGCTGCTGGAAGTCCCTCAGAGAGGGCATCAAATGGGCCAGGGATATGATGATTGCCCTGAGGGGTTTTGAGGCCTAAGTCATCATCACCAAGATTGATCCCATCAATGCACTGCAAGCTGCCATGGAGGTCTATGAGGTGATCAGCATGGATGAGTCCTGTAAGGATTACAACATCTTTATCACTACCAAAGGCTGTGTTGACATCATCCTTGGCCTGCACTTTGAGCAGATGAAGGACGATGCCATGGTGTATAACATTGAACACTTGGCTATGGAGATTGATGTGAAGTGCCTCAATAAGAATGCTGTGGAGAAGGTGAACATCAAGCCCCTGGTGGACTTCTATTGGCTGGAGAATGGGCACTAAATCATCCTGCTGGCTGAAGGCCAACTGGCCAACCTCGGTTGTGTCGTGGGCCATGAGCAACTCATTCACAAACCAGGTGATGGCAAAGATTTAGCTGTGGACACACTTAGATAAATACCCGGTTGGGATGAGGCAGTGGCCAAAGCCCACTTGGGTAAGCTGAATGTGAATTTGACCAAGCTGACTGAGAAGCAGGCCCAGTATCTGGACATGCCCATTAATGGTCCCTTCAAGCCTGATCACTACTGCTACTAAGAGCCATAACTGCCCTTCACCTTCCAGCTGCCATCCTTGTTCCACACCCTACCTCTCTTTCCCAAGAGCACATGTCCCCAACATTTCAGTTGTTTCCCTAGTGTTTGTCCCACTGGGGCTGGTTAATCTGTCTTTGGCCTCTTTTGTGTCTTTCATACTGTTCCAGGTGTGGTGAGGGGAATTGAGAGTCTCTAGTCAAGGGCCATCCAAAGGGGACATGAGCTCTGGGTGCTTGGAAGCCCTGAGGCAGGATGTGGTTAGTGGTGGTCACAAGCCTTTACCATCCAGACCTCACTTGGTCTTTAGATCGGTGTGTTTGGTTTCTCAGCCCAGGACTGGAGTTGGAAGGTTCCTCAGAGCTTGGCTTATCTACCATTGGGCCATCTCTTTAAATCTTAGAATACTGGGTTGGCACTTTGGTCCCATTTCATAGGGGTTAGAAGAGATTATGAGATAACTAATCAAGAAAAAACAGGTGACAGCAAGATAGAAAGGGGTCAGAAGAAATAAATAGGCTAAGGTCTGTCACTATTTTGTAATGGATGGTTCTTATCACAAGCCTGGGTCACAAAGAGAATAATTTAGTTTATAGTTAACAAAGGAAAGTGGATTAAATAAAATCTGTTTCAAAAAAAAAAAACATAGGTAAGACAGCCTGACCCATCCAAGAAACTCCTGCCATTAAATTCCAATCTACAGAAATCCAGTATCCAGTGTTCAAGGAAGTGGCTATTGAAAACCAGAGATAAGGAGGGAGATTGATTGTATGCATTCATATAATTCTTGGAGGGGAAAGCAGGCAGAATAGTTTCAAGGATGACAAAGAGTTACATCTGGTAAGAAGCCATCACAAATTAATGGAAAGCGACCAGTAAAGCCTAATTATAACTTTAGAAACACACTGTCCCTTGGTATAAACAGCAGGCAAGCCTGCTCATACTGTCAGAGTCTTCAGAGAATGTTGTATCCTTGGATTTGATCTGAGACCCAATCCATGAAGAATCAACATTGGTACTTGACTTTTTTGGTTGTTATAATTAAAGAATTTATTGCCATAAGGATGAAAGTTATATTTATCAAGTAAGCTCTGTAGAATGACTCAGTTTTGTGCTCACAGGGCCCTTGACCCAAGTCCTGAAAAACATAAGCTTCCAGTCAAAGAGCACATGAAGCACAAATGCCCAGAAGCCTCCATCGCTGCCTGGCACAGTCAAAATAACCTGAGCTATCTCGTGCTTGTTCATGGATGGTGGATGACAGAAAAGTTGTCATAAAAATCATCATACCAGCATAAAATTGAGTTGGACACAAGACTCACATTTGTAAAACAATTGCTCAGTTAAGTTTAGTATGAGAAGTTCTAAGTACACTACTTCTCTTTCAAGGCAAAACAGTTAGTTGGTAAGACTACTTCTCTTTTAAGGCAGAACAGCTAGTTAGCAGGGTTACTACTCTTACAAGATAGAATAGCTATTTAGTAGGATTACTATTCTTACGAGGCAGAACACCTAGTTAGTAGGATTACTACTCTAACAAGGCAGAACAGCTAGTTACTAGGTGAGGATATGGACTCCGAAGTCAAGCAGACAGTATCTGTGATTCAGGATAAATACTCTTGCTTGAAGTCTAGTTTGCAATCTGTAACAGTCTGAAAGTGTCTGCCAGGCACAGCACGGTAGGTGATACGGGCTCAACTGTGTTATCCCAAAGATCCAGTGGTATCTGGAGGCATAGCAAGAGAGAATTAAGGTTGGGTGACATCATAGCAGTGGAATCCAATGGCTATGGGGCTGATGCCTTCAGAAGAAAAGGCAGAGTCAGTGAAGATCAGATCCTTTCTGTATCACACAGGGAAGAGGCCACAGAGGCCACAGTAAAAAGAATTAGATCTGAAAGCCATGGAAAGAAGACTTACAGAAATAAAACCTGACTAATATGAGCTATCAGCCACTCCAGGTACTCTCCATGCAGGCTGGTTTTTATCTTTCTATATGTTACAAGCATGATGTCGCCCTCAATGACTTCTTTGTACAAAGAGCTCAGAGAAGCCAGAAAAAAAAGCTTATCAAGCTGCTAAATCAGTTCAGACTATTCCAGGGACATCAGCTAGGCATGAACAATGAAGCCTGTGGGACAGGAACTGTCCTACTGGACTAAAGGAAAACACTACAATAGGTAAGTGACACAGGAATCTTCAAGGGCAAGCACTCTTTGAAAGTGAAAAAGAGTCATGAATCTAGAGAAGCCAGGCTGCTTTGTCATATGAAGCGGAAATAACCAGAAACCAATAGTGTAAAAGAAAAATTAAAACACTACTAGAAATTACAAAACAAAATAAATAATGCATTGCTTAATTGCCTGACATAGGCGGAAAAAAATACATTTAAAAATATTACCAATAGCTTTAGTTACACGGAATTTCATTTTCAAATGACTAATTTAAAATATTTTACAAGCTGATGATTGATGTAACTTTGTCAAGCAGATAAACAACCAGGAGTGTCTTAATATAGATTTAGCAAACAATATCTTAAGTGATTTACTAATACGAGAAAACCTTCTCTCATGCATATGCAGTGAAGGCAGTTATTCCCGAGACAAAGAGGAAGGCACAGCTGTAACACGACAGAAAGCCAGAAGACCCTTAGATAATTAGGCTGCTCAACATCCCAGCGTAACAGAGCCAGTGGCATTACATTCTCCATACTAGAGTCTAACACCTCTGAGTTCACAGGATTTTTGACTTCAGTTGTTTTAGGAAGAGATTTAATTTTCATTATTTAACATCAAGCAAACTTTCAACAGCATTATTAGCCTGAAAAGTCATAGTCCTAGAAAAGAATAAATATTAAGAGAGAGTCTGAATATAAAACTGCAAAAGCCATTAACACACAGTGAAAGATTCTATGTGGCAAAATACATAATGTACCATATTAGCAACCAAAACAGTGTACTGAGCGCCTTGCTTGACCAACAAATAGATTAAAACAGAGAAAATATGAGACTTGAGTTAGTTACACCAATTGAACTATCTTATTGGACTTCATCAAGGATATTGTCAGAAACTTTAAAAGCATCTGTTCTTCATACTCAGAAATCATTAATTACTGGAGCTACTTGTATTTAAGTCAAAAGGAAGTTAGAATTTCCCTTTAAGTAAAAGATCATCAAGGACAAGTGATCATTTCCATTGTTTTATATTGACCAACTGAGTGCCTATGGCTAAATCCTCTACTCCTCGACAGGGAACGCAAATGACAACACGAAACTGACTTTATTCTATGACGCAGCCAAATATGGAGATAAATTTACCTTAAGAATTAACCTTGTATATTATTAATGAGAACACAATAAATTAAGTATAAATGTTCACAATACTATATTATTGTAATAAGTTTAAATACATATAAATTGAACCTTAAGTTTATATTTTGCATTATGATAATTCTGTTTAAAGTGTTTGTCCTGTACATTTGGTTTAATGCCATTCAATCTACTATAATAAATTTCTAAGAATCTGGCATTGAACTAGAACGCAGACTCATATACTAGCCACTATATTTTACTTCAAAGAAAATAAATACAGACGAAAGATCCATTTGGGTTGTGATCTATAAATAAGCTACTCACATGTAACAGAAAAAAAATCACTATAATTTGATATCACTAACATCGCCTCTGCCAATGACTGTGGAAAGCTCACTTGAAGTACAGCCTCCTCCGAAAGGGATGTCACCTGCTCTCTGAGAGATGCAGGATAAAAAACACAGAGGAAAACGCATCCAATCTCCATTTCCACATTTCCACATTGATGGGCACCCCCATTCCGGCTGCAGTCCTGGCAGAGCTCCACTTTAAAAAGGTCCAGTGAGGGGACTAGAGAGATGGCTCAGTAATTAAGAGCATTGCCTGCTCTTCCAAAGGTCCTGAGTTCAATTCCCAGCAACCACATGGTGGCTCACAGCCATCTGTAATGGGGTCAGGTGCCCTCTTCTGGTCTGTGGGCATACATACAGACAGAATACTGTATACATAATAAATAAATAAATATTTTTTTAAAAAATGGTCCAGTGAAAGAGCATCCTTACTGGCTCAGACGCATCACTCCAAGCAGCAAGAAGAGGAAGCTTTCCTTCTGCTAGCTTCTTGGTCAAGCCATGCTCCAAGAATCCACCAGTGACCCTTTGCATTGTCAACACTCTCTGCATGTGTACACCAATAAGCAGAAGCCGGAAACTCTGCTGTTTTACATCCAGACAGGCAACTATTCCACACTCAGAAACCACTGTGCCAACTGAATTACTAGGAGTTTGTCCAGGCTTGTGTTAGCAGAGGGAGTAAGTTTGGGGGAGAGCCTTATAATATATGGGGCTGGTAGTGTGGGGCAAGGGTTCTTTCCAGGAGCAGTCAGAAATATTTTATAGAACACATTTATGTTATTTATAAATTATTTAGAACACATTTTTACTATACATAAATTATTTAAAAAACTTAGTTTTGCGTAAGTTTTCCATTCTTTCTAGATGATAACCAATTATTTGCCCATAACTATCAAAGACTATAATGCTTTAAAAATCAAACTGTATAATATTTTTATATCTAGTGCTGCTAAGGTTTCTATAGTTACCCAGGAAAGGGTCATGAACGGCTGAAATATACACACTCCTTTCTGATAATTAGCTGCATCATGATAGACTGACAACATTTAATGATTAATTAGGCAAAGGACTCAAATCCTTAGCAGGAGGCAAGAGCACAGGATTCATAATGCAGTGAACACCTCCCAGAGAGACACAGAATACAATGAGAGCTAAATTTTAAAATGCAGGTTTGCAAATTCGGTATTTGTAATATAAATGTCTCCTTAGGGGTCTCACAGTAGAGAAAATGAGGAATTCTTAGCTTGCCAAATACAGCCACACAATCAAAATGAAGCCTCTGCTAAATAGCTCAAGCAGATTCTTTCAATGCTGCTTTTTGTATAAAATTTACATCTTCCCCTCTTTCCGTTGGGGAAATAGGGCTAAGAGATGGCTAAGTCATCTATACCTTAACCCGGACTTTGTTTTTAAAGTTTTACAGTTCACACGGTACTTTTCATACTTCCCATCATCTGATCTCTGTAGACAAGTAAACAGAGCCAAGGTTACACCTCTAGGTCAGCCTGGCCCGAAACATGACCAGGGTATCACACATTAGCCACTTGGCCCCAGGGTTATTGTGAAGTGTCATGGTTTCGTACCATGACAATTGGTAGGAGATAGAAAAGGCAAAGAATCCTGGGCACGTTGAATCCCCCACATCTTTTGAGCTTCAGAAATTCCATGTCACACCATCAGAATGGTGTCATGTTTGACTACATTATTTTGTAGTTAAGAAAAACATCAACTAAAACATGTTTTCTACGAACTGCCTCCTAATATGTTTATGTCTATAGACTAGTGAAGCTCTAGCCTTAGTCAGAGAAGTTTTTTTATGGAGGGCGATGGTTAGTGCAGAGACTTAAAACTGGTCAGTGTACGGAGAATAAGTGACGGCTCACTCCTCAAACCCAAATGACAGATGTCACCACCCCCACCAAGGCTCAAGACCCAGTGTGGAAGTAAGGTTGGAAAGGATGGGAAGGGCTGTGTGCAGTGCTGCTGTATGGATATGACATGGCTCTTGATGTATGTACATGACATGGCTCTTGATGTATGGATATGACATGGCTCTTGATGTATGTACATGACATGGCT
>NC_022030.1:46828441-46831795 GCF_000317375.1 Microtus ochrogaster
TGTACATGACATGGCTCTTGATGTATGGATATGACATGGCTCTTGATGTATGTACATGACATGGCTCTTGATGTATGGATATGACATGGCTCTTGCAACCATCAACATCCCAGACCAGTGGCTGCCTATGAAGATCTACATCAAGAAAGGAGTAGAAGGGGACATAATTGAAAATAAGTGTGTTTCTGGGATTAGACAGAAGAGGAGAGCGTAAAAGGGTGACTATGATCACAATGCATTGCATTTATTGCATTCATGCAATAAACTGACAAAATAAATTAATAACTACACTTAATATAAAACAAAAAACATGGACAATTCACATTTATCTTTCAGTATATGTTCTATTTATCTGTTCTATCTTTAATAAACAAAATATGAAAGATAGAAAGAGTATAAAAATAAATGTGTATAAAACATATATAAAAAAGAAAACTGGGCTGGTGAGATGGCTCAGTGGTTAAGAGCACTGACTGCTCCTCCAGAGGACCCGGGTTTAATTCCCAGCACCCACATGGCAGCTCGCAGCTGTCTGTAACTCCAGTTCCAGAGAATCTGATATCGTTATACCAATGTGCATGAAATAAAGTTGTTGGTTTAAAAAAAAAAAGAAAGAAAAAGAAAACAATCAGCAGGGTCCAGTGCAGCGTGAGCAGGGGGAGGAAGTCATGCCTCTCCAGGACACTTGTTTCATTAGGAGACAGACAGAACTAGCTAAAAGGAGTCACTAGGTACCCATGATCACCATAGGACAAACCAGTACTGATTAAGCTTGCACTTACTCAATCTAAATTTATTGATTAAATGATTGATTTAGAGGGGAAATGATAAAAATGGAGGGCTTCAATTAGGGGGAGAAGGGAGAATAAATGCCAATGCAGGAGAGTAGAGGGTAAAATAACAACAAAGATATCTAAAAGAACTATGAGGAATCATACTGTTAATTATCTAGCTAAAAATACATATAACAAATACATGTAAGTCAGTATATAAGTTGTTTAAATGAAATCTTCTCACCTGGGTTAATAATGCTCCCCTAGAAGTAACAGAACAAAAGCACCAACACCAGGCATTGGAAGCCCTCATTTTATTTATTGGTCAGGGTTGTCCATGTGACTTCCAAAATTTATAGGCTATTGTTATTTCCCTCAAGATAGAAGGTAAGTTCCTATTGCTAAAGGCACTATGCACTTCAACTATAGGACCCAGAGGCCTTGAGATGGATCTGACCCAATGTCTCCTCGCTGAGGATGAACTTTCACATAGCAGAAGTGCCATGCAAAATTTCAAGGCAGGGAAACAGCCAGTAGTCTTCTCCAGCTACGATGTCTATGACCCACAACAGCCAGCATCGCATGATAAACCCAAGGCCGCAATAGTGGCACACACAGAATGGTGGTGACTTACAGCGTTCTAATTGGACTCAAGACCTTTTCAACAAGGAGAAAACCATGTCAGGTCCTGGAAAAGTAGTCAACTACCAAAGCCTCGTGAAGTCATGGAAAATAGCAGATTTTCCATACAACTGCCACTTTACTCCCTCGCATTACCCTAACCACACTTTAAACATTCATCCTTATACCACAGGTAAATGTCATTCTCAGTCATTTTGAAAGAAAATTATCTTTAAAACAGACATCTACCATTACATAACACTTCAACCAATCAAAATGTAGAATTGTGGAGCCCCAGTTCCTAGAACACAGCTCCTACATCTAAATCTCAGGAATTACTACAGAAGAGGGGCAGAAAAGTTGAAGAGCACAGGGCAGTTTGATGCATGGTTGTGTCATCTAGAAATGCAGTGACATCAGCAGGGTTGCCTAAACATGGACTGAACAAACAGACATGCTAATGTGGAAAAGACTGTGTTCCTGAGACCTCAAGCCTAGACAAAGAACTCAGTGGGAGAAATGGTCTTTTCCTGGGAAGAGCACACCTTTGTTATCCGATATGAAATGGTCGTCTCTGCTTATACAAGAAACATTACTCTGACTGACCAGGTTGTATTCTCTCTCTTCCTCTCTCTATCCATCTCTCTGTGTCACTCTGTGTCTCTGTCTCTGTCTCTGTCTCTGTCTCTCTCTCTCTCTCTCTCTCTCACTCACTCACATACATATAAAAATAATTAAAGAAAAGGAGACCACAAATTTGAAAGAAAAAGAGGGGATGGTACATGGGAGGTACTGGAAAAGTAGGATATTATTTAATTATGATCCCCAAATAAACAAAAATCATAAATCATGGAAAATTTCTTATCAGACTGGGAGGAGATAATTGTAATGTATCAGTCACACACATCATCAATGATTTAGCAATTTAAAAAGAAATGATAGTTGTTTATGGTCTTATAGAAACATTTTTTAAAAAATCAATTTTTTAATGGAGGAAAGAGGCAGAAGAAAGCTGCAAGTCTGTTTAGAGGTTGTCAAGAAAGGCGAGACTAAAAAAAAAAAAAAAAAAAAAAAGGAAAGGCGACACTAAGGAAATAATAGTAAAAACCAAAGCCTTGAAGCAGAGAAGGCATCGGCTCCATAATGAGGGCAGGTTAAACATCTTCACCAAGAATAAGATATATTAAAAATGTATACTTGGTGAAACAGTTGGACTCCCTGCTATGAAGACAGGATGTCTCCAGTTAACTGATCACAAAGCAAAGAGTTCTGAAATGAGGAAAATAAGGTTGCTGGGGCCCAATGTAGAAAGTTTTGTAGGGTATGGTTTGTATTTTGTTTGAGTATGGAAACACATATAGTATTCCCAGTGTATGGGATGCAGATCAGGGAGTGCCACTGTGGGTTCAAAACCAATCTTGGTGATAAGTTCCAGGACAACCTGGACTGTATAGTTAGATCTTGTCTTTGAAAACAGATTTGTTCTTTACATAAAAAGCAAGATATGGCCACACCCAAAAGTCATGGAGTATCACCCAACTGATTAAACGAGAAAAGATGGAAAGGGAATGGCAGGCATATGACAACCGGTAAGTAGATTCTTCAGCAGTCAAGGCTGGAGGCAGCTTAGAGTACAGCAATGTCCTGCTGTCACTAATAAGAGTCTACATTTTAGAATAAGAGCGTTTGGCCATGAGATAAGAATGGATGAGAAGAGAAGACACTATGGTGAGTTTCTCTCTTCTGGGATCACAGACTCAATCATAATGGAAATATCAGATTCAGCCATCATCATATCTACTTTCCACCACAAACCTGCACCTCAAGTTTTGTTCTAGCTTTCATGGCACTTGTGCTCATTGTTGTATGTCTGTACCCTTTCTCAACACCGTCTCACTGTGCTCATTGTTGCATATGTCTGTACCCTTTCTCAACACCGTCTCACTGTGCTCATTGTTGC
>NC_022030.1:46831895-46834511 GCF_000317375.1 Microtus ochrogaster
ATATGTCTGTACCCTTTCTCAACACCGTCTCACTGTGCTCATTGTTGCATATGTCTGTACCCTTTCTCAACACCGTCTCACTGTGCTCATTGTTGTATATGTCTGTACCCTTCTCAACACCGTCTCATTTGTGGAGCTCCTTTTTGTAACCACAGAAATAATGGTTATTTAAACAGTTATTTAAAATGTTCAGTGGCTCCCAGTGATCAACAGAATCTTATTACCATTTACTAACATCAAACTCAGCAAGAATTAGTTTGCAAAGCACTTCAGTGAAAACCACAGAAAGTGAATGGGAGCAGGAGAATGATCTCAAGGATGTAGAAACAGATGTGTTTTAGCCTTCATTTAAATCCCTAAAAGCCTTTGTATCTCTTTCCATTCATTTCCCCCTTGCCTACTCTCACCAGCACTCAGAACAGAGCCTATGACAGTGAATTTGCCTATGATGAGGCCCCAGTACCAGTAAGGGGGACCACACATTAAGTGTTTATTCGAATTCTGGCTCCGAAGAATAAAAACTGAGTGATTATCATTCTTGCAAATGTTTTCTAAGGAAATAAGCTTGGTCATTTGTGGGTAAACTGTTAACACTTTGTGCAATTCGTTCAGAGTTGGTGTTCAGTAGTTTGAAATCTTTGTCTACATAAATTTCAAAATTGCTTTCTCAACAACAGGCACAAACATTTCATTAGTTTTAGCTACCATCTCTGTTGGGAAAGTGCCTGGTGAGGGCTTGCCATGCAAAATTCAATAGTGATTCTTTGACTTCCTTCTCAAGTTCACAGGGTTGGTATTATCTTGCTATTTTTTTTCTACATTATGTCACTTGGAATTTACCTATTCACTACTCCAACTCCTATTTGGAATCTTGGGACAAAAGCTACTCATAATTACATATTCCCATAACGTCCTCTCCTGAGCTAGGAAATCCACTCCCTGACAACACATACGCCTGACGGGGGTGTGAAAGAAGTTGTTACCATTGAACATAATCGCATACCCCAAATCTCTCAAATCCTCTGATACCACCTTTGGATCAACTTGAATTTCTACCTTTGTGTTCTGGAGCTTCGGCCATTCAACTCCAGGCAAGAAATAGCTAACTGCCCTCCCTAGTGCTCACTATAGGATTCTAGGCAAGTTTTAGTACACAAAAGGCAAAATTTTATGAGTATGCTCTGTGGGGTACAGGAGAAAAGATTAGAAAGGGACATAAATATTACACACATGTCTGCTTCTGTGAAGTGGCTTCATGACTGTTTAAAAACTAGAGAGCATAATAAAATATCACAACTGCTAGCCAGGCTACCAGGAAACAATAAAGGCATCCATCACTAATCATCTATCCTGAATCCACACAGCTAATATAAAGAGGAAACTATTCTATTACCTTACTTCTTAGGCCAACAAGTCCATCCAGAATCTGCTTTTCAGTACATCACCTCCATATTGCAGACTGTAGTTGATTAAAGCTTGCCATCCTATGAACCTCTCTAGAAAGTCCTTCTACTTGCCACTACCACCCTAACCCAGTCACAAAGCTAGCAGAGACCAGAACCAGTGACTGTTCTCTAGGGCATTGTTTCAACAAAATTTCTCAAGGGATTACTTCGTTCAATAATATTTCTTAAAGAGGAAGTCAAATGAGGACAGAATTTTTATTTCAGGAGATCATTGGACCACAGACGTGGTTACTGGCACATTCTAGGTGACTGATCCTCAGAAAGCCCAGAGACTCTGCTGCTACAAACAGTGAATGAATAGTGAATCTCTAAGGAAGGCATTGAATGATTCCTTGTGCTCTCTCATCGGGCTTCTGAGAAACATGCTGTCATTACACCTCTCCTCGGAGAAGAATGTGCTAGCCAGGAAGATTTTATATAACAGAATTAGTCTTGCTAATTTAGCCATGTTGCTTATTTGATTTCTCTCCTCAGATGACAGGGAGTTAACAGAGCATACACATTGAAGGTATCTGCCAGAAACTGAAGCCCTGCGAAGTAACTAATAGAGAGAGCCAAGCAAGCAAAATTATCCATATCTAGGCTTTAAATGTAGTGAACAAAGAAGCTTGTGGGCCATAAGTGTCTCCAAGGAAATGCTTGCATTGTGCTGGGAAAATGAGTTCATCACCACGAGCCTCAGATAAATCACATATGTTTCCTTGGATTGAGACCCTGAGTTGAGACTTACACATTTGTACATTAATCCGAGGACTTCCAAGAAGTTAATTAACCAAACACAACTTAATTAACCTTCCATTGTCACTTCCTCTACTCCCAAAATAAGGTTTGAAGATTTTCTTGATAAAATATTGTGGGAATTAAAAATAGATATTATGTTAAGTTCTAAGATCCTTTCCATCATATAAGCATTCAATTACTCTTATTATTGTCATCATTAGTATTAGCTATATCCATGAGGTTCAGAATTTAATATATCAGACTTGATTAAAATGTAGAATTCGATAAAGCTGTCTGAGTCTTACACTTAGACTTCTGGTAGCCAGAAGTTCTCGCAGTTCACACTGGAGCTCTGCTCAGTACACCTCAGTTCTCACAGTTTACACTGAAGCTCTGGGCAGTATACCACAGTTCTTGCAGTTCACACTGG
>NC_022030.1:46835076-46835428 GCF_000317375.1 Microtus ochrogaster
CACTGGAGCTCTGCTCAGTACACCTCAGTTCTCACAGTTTACACTGAAGCTCTGGGCAGTATACCACAGTTCTTGCAGTTCACACTGGAGCTCTGCTCAGTGCACCTCAGTTCTCACAGTTCAGTTCACACTGGAGCTCTGATCAGTACACCCCAGTTCTTGCAGTTCACACTGGAGCTCTGATCGGTACACCTCAGTTCTCACAGTTTCCACTCCATCTCAGTACACCTCAGCTCTCACAGTTCACACTGGAGCTCTGATTAGTACACCTCAGTTCTCAGAGTTCACACTGGAGCTCGGCTCAGTACACCTCAGTTCTCACAGTTCACACTGGAGCTCTGCTCAGTACACC